>NC_060186.1:65373244-65575744 GCF_021184085.1 Oncorhynchus gorbuscha | reverse complement strand
ATGTGTTATATTCTCCTACAATAATTTCACATTTCCACAAACTTCAGTGTTTCCTTCCGAATGGTATCAAGAATATGCATATATTTGCTTCTGTCATGTTTTGTCTTATATTGTCTTGTCATTTTGCTTTTCCCTCTGTTCGTTTTCCCCCTGCTGGTCTTTTTAGGTTACGTATCTTTTTCTCTCTCCCTTCCTCTCTCTATTCTCTATCGTTGTGTTCCTGCTCCCAGCTGTTCCTATTCCCCTAATCAATCATTTAGTCTTCCCACACCTGTTCCCTATTAAAATTTTTCCCTGATTAGAGTCCCTATTTCTCCCCTTGTTTTCCGTTTCTGCCCTGTCGGATCCTTGTCTATTGTTCACCGTGCTGTGTCTGTGTATCGCCCTGTCGTTTCGTGTTTCCCTCAGATGCTGCGTGGTGAGCAGGTGTCTGAGTCTGCTACGTTCAAGTGCCACATTTTTTGAAACCGCCTCATGCCTTCCCGAGGCAACCTGCAGTTCATGATCGAGTCTCCAGTCTGTTCTCGTCATTAGGAGTGGAATTATGCTTTATGATTGTATATTTACTTTACTGGATTAAAGACTCTGTTTTCGACCAAGTCGTTTTGGGTCCTCATTCACCTGCATAACAGAAGGATCCGACCAAAGAATGGACCCAGCGACTACAGACGCTTTTAACACTGCCGTCGAGATCCAAGGAGCCATGCTCGGCAGACACGAGCAGGAATTGTCTGCTAAAAACGCCATGCCGTGGAGAACCTGGCCGTTTCAGGTTTCCGATTTTCTGGACAGTTCCAGAGTCTTCGTCTCGTGCCACCTGTTATTTCCTGGCCTGCCGAGCCTCCGGAACCTAGGGTTAATAACCCACCTTGCTACTCCGGGCAGCCCACGGAGTGCCGCTCCTTTCTCACCCAGTGTGATATTGTGTTCTCTCTCCAACCCAACACATACTCTAGAGAGAGAGCTCGGGTTGCTTACATCATTTCACTCCTTACTGGCCGGGCTCGAGAGTGGGGCACAGCTATCTGGGAGGCAAGGGCTGATTGCTCTAACAATTACCAGAACTTTAAAGAGGAGATGATTCGGGTTTTTGACCGTTCAGTTTTTGGTGGGGAGGCTTCTAGGGCCCTGGCTTCCCTATGCCAAGGTGATCGATCCATAACGGATTACTCTATTGAGTTTCGCACTCTTGCTGCCTCTAGTGAGTGGAACGAGCCGGCGCTGCTCGCTCGTTTTCTGGAGGGACTCCACGCAGTGGTTAAAGATGAGATTCTCTCCCGGGAGGTTCCTTCAAGTGTGGACTCTTTGATTGCTCTCGCCATTCGCCTAGAACGACGGGTAGATCTTCGTCACCAGGCTCGTGGTAGAGAGCTTGCGTCAACGTTGTTTCCCTGCTCCGCATCGCAACCATCTCCCTCCTCTGGCTCAGAGACTGAGCCCATGCAGCTGGGAGGTATTCGCATCTCGACTACAAGGAGAGGGAACGGAGGATCACCAACCGCCTGTGCCTCTATTGCGGACTTGCTGGACATTTTGTTAATTCATGTCCAGTAAAGCCAGAGCTCATCAGCAAAGCGGAGGGCTACTGGTGAGCGCTAGTCTACTCAGGTCTCTCCATCTAGATCCTGACTTTGTCGGTCCATCTACGCTGGACCGGTTCGGGTGCTACATGCAGTGCCTTGATAGACTCTGGGGCTGAGGGTTGTTTCATGGACGAAGCATGGGCTGGAAACATGACATTCCTTTCAGAGAGTTAGACAAGCCTACGCCCATGTTCGCCTTAGATGGTAGTCATCTTCCCAGTATCAGATTTGAGACACTACCTTTAACCCTCACAGTATCTGGTAACCACAGTGAGACTATTTCTTTTTTGATTTTTCGTTCACCTTTTACACCTGTTGTTTTGGGTCATCCCTGGCTAGTATGTCATAATCCTTCTATTAATTGGTCTAGTAATTCTATCCTATCCTGGAACGTTTCTTGTCATGTGAAGTGTTTAATGTCTGCCATCCCTCCCGTTTCTTCTGTCCCTACTTCTCAGGAGGAACCTGGCTGATTTGACAGGAGTGAAACCGGAGGAATATCATGATCTGCGCACGGTCTTCAGTCGGTCCAGAGCCAACTCCCTTCCTCCTCACCGGTCTGTATGATTGTAGTATTGATCTCCTTGTCAAGGGGACCACTCCTTCGGGGTAGACTATACTCTCTGTCGGCTCCCGAACGTAAGGCTTCGAGGATTATTTGTCTGTGTCTCTTGACGCCGGTACCATAGTGCCTTCTTCCTCTCCGGCCGGGGCTTTGGGTTTTTTTTGTTAAGAAGAAGGACGGTACTCTCCCTTCCCTGCGTGGATTATCAAGGGCTGAATGACATAACGGTTAAGAATCGTTATCCGCTTCCCCTCATGTCATCAGCCTTCGAGATTCTGCAGGGAGCCAGGTGCTTTACTAAGTTGGACCTTCGTAACGCTTACCATCTCGTGCAGCATCAGAGAGGGGGACGAGTGGAAAACGGCCTTTAACACTCCGTTAGGGCATTTTGATACCGGGTTCTGCCGTTTGGTCTCTGCCAATGCGCCAGCTGTTTTTCAGGCATTAGTTAATGATGTTCTGAGAGACATGCTGAACATCTTTGTTTTTGTCTATCTTGATGATATCCTGATTTTTTCACCGTCACTCGAGATTCATGTTCAGCACGTTCGACGTGTTCTACAGCGCCTTTTAGAGAATTGTCTCTACGTGAAGGCTGAGAAGTGCTCTTTTCATGTCTCCTCCGTTACTTTTCTCGGTTCCGTTATTTCCGCTGAAGGCATTCAGATGGATTCCGCAAGGTCCAAGCTGTCAGTGATTGGCCCGTTCCAAGGTCACGTGTCCAGTTGCAGCGCTTTCTAGGTTTCGCTAATTTCTATCGGCGTTTCATTCGTAATTTCGGTCAAGTTGCTGCCCCTCTCACAGCTCTTACTTCTGTCAAGACGTGTTTTAAGTGGTCCGGTTCCGCCCAGGGAGCTTTTGATCTTCTAAAAGAACTTTTACGTCCGCTCCTATCCTCGTTACTCCTGACGTCACTAGACAATTCATTGTCGAGGTTGACGCTTCAGAGATTTAGGCGTGGGAGCCATTCTATCCCAGCGTGTTCCAGTCTGACGATAAGGTTCACCCTTGCGCTTATTTTTCTCATCGCCTGTCGCCATCTGAACGCAACTATGATGTGGGTAACTCAAAACTGCTCGCCATAAGTTTAGCCAAAGGCGAATGGCGACAGTGGTTGGAGGGGGCGACTCCGTTCCTTTTGTCGTTTGGACAGACCATAAGAACCTTGAGTACATCCGTTCTGCCAAACGACTTAATGCTCGTCAAGCTCGTTGGGCGTTGTTTTTCGCTCGTTTCGAGTTTGTGATTTCTTACCGTCCGGTTAGCAAGAACACCAAGCCTGATGCCTTATCCCGTCTTTTTAGTTCTTCTGTGGCTTCTACTGATCCCGAGGGGATTCTTCCTTATGGGCGTGTTGTCGGGTTGACAGTCTGGGGAATTGAAAGACAGGTTAAGCAAGCACTCACGCACACTGCACGCCACGCGCTTGTCCTAGTAACCTTCATTTTCGTTCCTGTTTCCACCGTTTGGCTGTTCTTCAGTGGGCTCACTCTGCCAAGTTAGCTGGTCATCCCGGTGTTCGAGGCACTCTTGCGTCTATTCGCCAGCGCTTTTGGTGGCCGACTCAGGAGCGTGACACGCAAAGCGTTTCGTGGCTGCTTACGGACTGCGCGCAGACTAAGTCAGGTAACTCTCCTCCTGCCGGTCATGTCTCAGACCGCTCCCCATTCCTTCTCGACCATGGTCTCACATCGCCCTAGACTTCATTACCGGTCTGCCTTTGTCTGCGGGGAAGACTGTGATTCTTACGGTTGTCGATAGGTTCTCTAAGGCGGCACATTTCATTCCCCTCGCTAAACTTCCTTCCGCTAAGGAGACGGCACAAATCATCATCGAGAATGTGTTCAGAATTCATGGCCTCCCGTTAGACGCCGTTTCAGACAGAGGCCCGCAATTCACGTCACAGTTTTGGAGGGAGTTCTGTCGTTTGATTAAACAGTGCGTCCATCAGTCTCTCTTCCGGGTTTCATCCCCAGTCTAACGGTCAAGTCAGAGGGCCAATCAGACGATTGGTCGCATACTACGCAGCCTTTCTTTCAGAAACCCTGCGTCTTGGGCAGAACAGCTCCCCTGGGCAGAATACGCTCACAACTCGATGTCCTTCGTCTGCTACCGGGTTATCTCCGTTTCAGAGTAGTCTGGGTTACCAGCCTCCTCTGTTCTCATCCCAGCTTGCCGAGTCCAGCGTTCCCTCCGCTCAAGCGTTTGTCCAACGTTGTGAGCGCACCTGGAGGAGGGTGAGGTCTGCACTTTGCCGTTACAGGGCACAGACTGTGAGAGCCGCCAATAAACGTAGGATTAAGAGTCCAAGGTATTGTTGCGGCCAGAGAGTGTGGCTTTCCACTCGCAACCTTCCTCTTACGACAGCTTTCGTAAGTTGACTTTTGTTCATGGGTCCGTTCCGTGTCTCCCAGGTCGTCAATGTACGCTGTGCGATGCTTCTTCCGCGACATTCAGCGTCCATCCTGTCTTCCATGTCTCCTGTGTCAAGCCCTTTCTTCGCACCCCCGTTCGTCTTCCCTCCCCCCTCCCGTCCTTGTCGAGAGCGCACCTATTTACAAGGTATAGGATCATGGACATGTTTCAGGGACGGGGTCACCAATACTTAGTGGATTGGGAGGGTTACGGTCCTGAGGAGAGGAGTTGGGTTCCGTCTCAGGACGTGCTGGACCGTTCACTTATTGATGATTTCCTCTGTTGCCGCCAGGATTCCTCTCGAGTGCGCCAGGAGGCGCTCGGTGAGTGGGGGGTACTGTCATGTTTTGTCTTATATTGTCTTGTCATTTTGCTTTTCCCTCTGTTCGTTTTCCCCTGCTGGTCTTTTAGGTCAATGTAATCTCCCATTATGTTTCTCCTTTCTCTCTCTCAAAAAAAAATTCTCTCTATCGTTCACGTTCCTGCTCCCAGCTGTTCCTATTCCCCTAATCAATCATTTAGTCTTCCCACACCTGTTCCCTATCTTTTTCCCTGATTAGAGTCCCTATTTCTCCCCTTGTTTTCCGTTTCTGCCCTGTCGGATCCTTGTCTATTGTTCACCGTGCTGTGTCTGTGTATCGCCCTGTCGTGTCGTGTTTCCCTCAGATGCTGCGTGGTGAGCAGGTGTCTGAGTCTGCTACGTTCAAGTGCCTTCCCGAGGCAACCTGCAGTTCATGATCGAGTCTCCAGTCTGTTCTCGACATTACGAGTGGAATTATGCTTTATGATTGTATATTTACTTTACTGGATTAAAGACTCTGTTTTCGCCAAGTCGCTTTTGGGTCCTCATTCACCTGCATAACATCTTCAGGTCCTAAGCTACAAGCAGTTAGATTTGGGTATGTAATTTTAGGCAATATTGTTTTTTTAAAGGGTCAGATCCTTAAAGTTACATATCTGTTACCAACAGATACATATCTGTATTCCCAGTCATGTGCAATCAAATCCAATCCATGTGCAATTAATTGAAGTTGTTGCAGTTATGCATTGGGGGCGCTATTAAAATTTTTGGATGAAAAACGTTCCCGTTTTAAACAAGATATTTTGTCACGGAATGATGCTTGACTATGCATATAATTGACAGCTTTGGAAAGAAAACACTCTGACATTTCCAAAACTGCAACTATATTGTCTATGAGTGCCACAGAACTGATGTTACAGGCGAAACCCAGATAAAAATCCAACCAGGAAGTGCCACATTTTTTGAAACCGCCTCATGCCAATGACTCCTTATATGGCTGTGAATGAGCTACGAATGAGTTTACATTTTCCACGTATTCCCCAAGGTGTCTTCAGCATTGTGAAATCTTTTTGGACATTTCCATTGAAGAATGGCCGTAAGGGACCATATATAGTATGTGGTCACATGGTGTCTCCCGCAGAAAATCTCGCATAAAATACTGAGGTAGCCATTTTTCCCATCGCTTCTTATGAGAAACCAATTGCCTCGACGGATATATTATCGAATATATATGTTAAAAACACCTTGAGGATGGATCCAAAACAACATTTGCCGTGTTTCTGTCGATTTTATGGAGCAAATTTTGAAAAACGTTTGGCATTATAGTTGCAGCATTTTCTGGTCGATTTCTCAGCCAAGCATGATGAAGAAACGGGAGCTATTTCACCTACAAAAATAATATTTTGGGAAAAAAGGAACATTTTCTATCTAACTTGGAGTCTCCTGAGTGAAAGCATTTGAAGTTCTTCAAAGCTAAATGATTTAATTTGGTTGCTTTTCTTATTTTCGTGAAAATGTTGCCTGCTGCCAGCAGAGCCTAGCATAGCATTATGCCATGATAAACTTACACAAATGCTTGTCTAGCGTTGGCTGTAACGCATATTTTGAAAATCTGAGATGACAGTGTTGTTAACAAAAGGCTAAGCTTGTGTTTGAATATATTTATTTCATTTCATTTGCGATTTTCATGAATAGGAAAAGTTTCTAGGGGTATTTATGTCCGCTGCGTTATGCTAATGCATTTGAGGCTATGATTACGCACCCGGATACGGGATTGCTCGTCGCAAGAGGTTAATATTTTTTTCAGGTGTACATTGTGTACATTATCAGCTGTGGCTAGCAGTTATGCTAACTAAAACAACCAATGTCCTCGCCCCAACAAACATACCATTCTAGGCTAGCTCCACAGGTTACTGCTCCCATGTTGTCGGGCTTATCCACACACTGACCAAAGCCCAAGATGAAATGTCCACTACAAGCATGCGACAACAGTGGCATAAGCCAAGAGGCAAGACGATTGATGCCAAGCCTATTACAGCAGTCGTGGTGGCAAAGACAAAAGTGAGTCGGAAGAGAAGACCAGTCTACTGCAGTTACAACTTTGACAAGTGAGCTTCACGTGAATGCGTTGTTTACATCTAATAAATGTAATAACCATTTCAGCCACAAGAGGGTATTGTAACAGAGAGGCAAGTTATATTATCTTCAACTGTCACATATCAAAGAAACCCATGTTATAGAAGTGGGCAGGAACTTACTGTATCGGCACAAATCTATGGTTAGCAGAGGAAACAGTAGGGTATGTGTAAACAGATGTCATCAAATGTGTGTGTGTGTGCACGTGTGTGGAGGATGTATATGTGCATCACTACAGCCTTCCTGAGACCTAAAAATAGTGCCCTCCCTATTGTGCAGATGGTCACTGCGTCTATCTGTGTATGTGGGAACTAGCCTACTTCTTAAGAATTTGTGGCAGGAAGTTGGATACATAAAGTCCAGCGAGGAATTGAATAAAGTGCTGACACTTTGTAAGTCCATATGAAACCTGAAAGCCAGATCTTTCAGGTCAAAATTTTGAGTTTCATCAGCACAAGTTCGAACTGCTGACACAGGGGCATCTGTTGAATCTGCTTATCTATTTTCTTGTATGTCAAGGGTATATTTGTCTTTGGGGGCTGTTTTATATATTTTTTTAAAGTTATTCAAGTGATCCTAAGTAAACCCAGTGCAGTATTGGAAGTTGCAGTACTGCTGTTATTTACTGACTCTGACATTAACTGGTTAGGGCTTTGAGTTTCCTTTTTGAGCGAGTTGAATCTTTAACATCTTCCCTTCCTCATTTACTTCTTCCAACTGGGATGCTCCTCTATACACTCTGGAAACACAAAATACACCAAATTATTACAATTGGAATTCCTACAGATTTGAACAAGATGTTGGTGCTTTGTAATAACTGTTCGTTACACTGTTATTTTGCAGCTCAAACTATAAGAGAACACAGGGCCCTCATCATCCTCCTCCAACTCTATTGATGAGTTCTCAACATGTCCTCTGCCACCACAACCAAACTGTTTCTCTACAGTTCTGAATGAAAATCAGCCCTCTTACAATAGTGATTTGATGATCTCCCAGTCTGAAGCAGAGGCACTGGAAAAAGAGAACAGAGAGCAGAGCAACAATAACACTTGGCATTGCGTCTGCTCCCAGCACCTTACTTCATTCTCTTTTAAGAAGGTGTGCTCCAGGGTAGCAGACGTTAACAGTCTTGCCACCGGCATGCAGGGAAGAAGAAGACAGTGCAGACCAAGGCAAGGCAAGAGAGGCCTGGAGCTTGAGCCTGTTTTAGCAGCACTGTACACGCACAAAGTGTTCCCATGTAGCCTTGTTGTCAACCCCCATTCCCCCTATTTAGGCACATCCCCTGACAAGAAAGTCCAGAGTAAGCAGACCCAAGCCACAGGTTTCTGTAAATGAAGTGCCCAGACCAAGATAGCTTTACAGGTTGTAAATACCTCCGTCAAAGAGCTTATGGTACCTACTCTCTCAACCCTAATCATGAGTACCACTACCAAATTATGGGACAAATGGGAATCACAAGGATGTCGTGGTCTGATTTATTTGTCATGTGTATAAATTACTTTCACCTAGATCGTGTTCACGTTAACGCAGAAAAGTGGGAGAGCATGAAAAGCCGGCTGAACTGCTTATTTTTTTTAAATAGTTAATATAGTACCTACATTGTAAACCACAAGGCATTTTTAACTCAAATACTTCCAGTAAGTTGTACTCAAAGTCAATGAAAAGTAATTATGGGAACTCCTTCAACCCAGACACACACACATACACACCCACACACACACACACACACACACACACACACACACACACACACACACACACACACACACACACACACACACACACACACACACACACACACACACACACACACACACACACACACACACACACACACACACACACACGTGCGTACACACACACCACACACACAGACACACATAGACGCACTGTGGTCCTGCTGGCTAATTCATTCCTCACACCAGCCATTATAGTATGCCACAATTAGCCACGCTTAGTTTGTGTTAGACGTTTGTTCCTGACACCTTCAATTAGAACACATTGCAAAGCAAAAATAGCTCATTACAGGACTGACACTGGAGAAAGAACACCTGTAATTTGGTCTGGATTGCACCATGTGGCTTCAGGGTGTTTGCAGGTAACACTTAAATTAATTGTGTAATTGTCTGATTTGTTGTTGTTTTTTGTCTTGATTCATAAAGGTAATAATGGTGATGGTGATTTCTATTCAGTCAGATCTCAAAATTCAAAAGGCAGTCGCACATCTGAGCTATTTTTGTTGCAGGTGCCTAGTAACAGTTGAATAAGATGAGAAAAAACAAGAAACCTGCACACTGCTCTTGCTAGGAACACTGCTCTTTAATAAGCTTTAAAAAACAGTATGGTCTTTGTCTTTCAAGTAGTTCAAATGTTTTATGCTCTTTATATGTTTCCATTATAAACAGGCCCATTTGTTATAAAATCCATAATAATTATTATCCAAATCATATAGAAAAGTCATGTTGTTCATTCCAAGTGAAGTGCATTTCAAAGTATATTGGCATGACACTGCCTCATTTACCTGTTTTATATGCTGCACAAACATGCAAATGAGACTCATGTAAATGTGGATGTCTGCTCTGCTCTGCTGCAATCTGATCATGCCGAAAACATTCAGAAGCCCAAGGTCGACTCTGCCCCAATGAGTCAGTGAGTTAGCTAGCGGTGAGAGTAGACATTCTCTCTGAAGACTACAGGAGTAGTCAGTGATTTGCGGTGTTATTGTCACTTACTTTACCAGCTGTGAGAGACGGAATCTAAAACAAAAATCCAGAAAATCACATTGTATGATTTTTAAGTAATTAATTTGCATTTTAATTAGCATTTTATTTTTGTTTTATATTCCGTCTCTCACAGTTGAAGTGTACCTATGATAAAAAATTACATGCTTTGTAAGTAGGAAAAGCTGCAAAATCGGCAGTGTGTCAAATACTTGTTCTCCCCACTGTATATGACCAGGTACAATAATGAAATAGATGTACAGGGGGTGTTTTACAGTAGTGATATAACGGGAGAGATATTTTATCTGATTGGGTTGGAGAAGAAGTAAAGGTATTAAAGGGTGGGAGGTAGCCTAGCAGTTAAGAGTGTTGGGCCAGTAACCGAAAGGTTGCTGTTTCAAATACCTGTGATGTCAAAATGAAAAATGTATCCAAGTGCCCTTGAGCAAGGCACAGAATCCTAATGTTTTCTGGGTTGTTGTACTACTATGACTGACCCTGTAAGTCAACACATTTCACTGCATTGGTCTGGTGTATGTGACAATGTAATGTAATAATCGCATTATGTTTTCTCTCCTGATATTTCTTTATATCAAAAAAAAAATTGCATACACACATACATACACGAGCACACACACACACACACACACACACAGTTTTTTCTAATGAACATGTTTCAGTTCCCCAGAGTTGTGACGCATCTGTAGTTTAGAGCTCTGATCTATCCCAGATTGATAATTTAGAATAACGATAATGTGAACCGATGAACTCAAAGACTGTGTTATTATCATACCCTTTCATTTTCAACACTTTCCCCTACTTTCACTCCAGCTGTCGAGTGAAGCGGATGAAATAAATAAGTAGGGTAATCGTCATTTGATGGTGATGCACGGTCAACTTCACCAGATCAAAAGAGACGCCATCTTTCAATCACAGTCTACAGAGGGAAGAATTCGGCTTGAAACGTGGTTTCCAGTTCAGGCTGTTCCCGAGTTTGCTGTGTGTAATTAAATCAGAAAGCAAATCAATGGATTTGAAGTCTTGAAGAGACTAGTGGCGCATGGCTGCCCAGAAGCTTCAATAACTTCCCGTCCTCAAACAGGGATGCAGTGTTGTTGTTTACACAAACACCATCCTTGCTGGTGAAAATATTTTTGCTTAGTTCAATGGAAGGATGATTAGTGGAGTTGAAAGCGCCCACACGGAGGACCTGTGTGAAGTCTTCACGCTCTAACCTTTCACCTATTAGCCACCCATCAAGTATTCAGTGGAAAGGAGAGAAAACACACACACACAAACACACACCATACACCTCTATCTCCACACTTTACATGTCCCATCTAATGAGGTTCACCCATTTTCTATCTAGATGAGAATTTAAGCGCTGTAGAAAAGGTTAGGACACTGGGCCATAGTAGCAACCAGCCCGGTCCATAATGACAAGCGGACGGAGCTCTAGGAGAGTCTAAGAGACACAAGTTAATTAGCGTAAATCCTTGCCACTCCTGGCCTGAGTCGATTACTAATTTAATGGCTTTATTAGACAGGGTTTTTGTATAATTAAATCCCTCTAATCTTATTTGCAAAGTATTGTGGGGGATAAGCCCAAGGTGATCCCATGTGCGGGATGGCTGAGAGTCAAAATAAGTATCAACACACACACACACACAAACATACACACTTGCACGCACGGACACACACAGAAAAGGTCATGACACATTCTAGAAAACAGATGTTCAAACACAAACACCAGCCAGGTCGTTCAAGATTGAGGATGTCTAGAGTTGCCTTCAAAACCAGCCACTAGAGGCAACAGTGAGCGCTATTACCATCAAGTAGACTTGGGTGTTGTGGATGGATGGGTGTAATCCCAAGACTCTGGATCAGAAGGTTGTATGTTCAATCCCAGTTGTGGACACTTCATTTGTAGTTTTATCCCAAACCTTAACCCTAACCATTCATAACCATATCCCAAACCTTAACATATTATTTTTGTATTTATTTATTAACCTTTATTTAACTAGGCAAGTCTGTTAAAGAACAAATTCTTATGTACAATGATGGCCTACTCCAGCCAAACTCCAACGACACTGGGCCGCCCTATGGGACTCCCAATCACAGCCAGATGTGATACAGCCTGGATTCAAACCAGGGACTGTAGTGACACCTCTTGCACTGATATACAGTGCCTTAGACTGCTGCGCCACTCGGGAGCCCCATAACACTAGCCCAAACCTTAACCCTAACCTCAACCATTCGTAATGAATGCCTAAACTTAACCCTTAAATAAGAAATGTAACGTTTGGAGAACTTGGATGAATGTCCAATTCTGCAGTGAGATTGTGAGAACTTGTTGCAAACACACCCACACACAGTAAACGTCATGCCTTTACCGTAGAAGTGGTTTGTCAATGAGAAATACAGCAGGCTATGTGAGAAATCCGGATAGTCATGATGATACAGAAAGATCTTGAAATTGACCACTATCAGGTGTTGAGATATGGAGCCTGAACACTGTGCACATTCTGCATCTCATCACATCCATTTCTACATTAACAAACCATTTTCATTAGGATGTCAGTGTAGATATCTCCAACAAATCATTTAATGGGAGTCTAGTACAGATTAAAAACCCAGCATAGCCTTGCTTTAAATCAACTGCACTGAGAGAGTCTATTTTCATTTCCATTGTGGTTGTTGTTAGACTATCAGCAACTCTGTTTATCCCTCTGGCAAAGGGAGAAACATTTCAGTGACTGTTCAGACTGTGCAGTCCCCTGGCTGCCTGGCTGGCTACTCCAGCAAGTGGTGACAGAAACCTCTACCAGGCACAGCAACTCTCAGCTATACACTCTGTCACCAGCTGAATGGAGCTTGCTGTTGGGCCTTTCAGGAACCAAAACGTCAACTGAAAACGTCCAGGGGAAGAGTATGCTATGAAAGGGACTTGTCATTTTGCCAGTAATGTACTTACAGTAGCAACGAGACCTACTGGAGTTAAGTAAAAAATAACAGTGATAATGGCAATTGTTTTTACAGGTTGCATTGAGTGTCTCCAAAGGTGTCTTCAATAACAATAAAGGACATTGGTGCTTTCGTAGCATGTTGAGGATGACAAAACGTGTTTTAGTCCACTCTGTTGTCATGACTGTCCTGATCAGGTCAGGTTACAGGAGACCACAACCCTACAGATTATCTCTCAACCCTAACAGAGGAGGAGAGATCTAGGTCTGAAGATGTGGGGGTTTTATGGCCCCTCACTCCCCTGGTAAATCTTAGGTCACAGACAAATTCCTTTGTCCTGTTACTATGGAGAACCAGCCTCAGAACATTAAACATGAAATAAAGGGACTTGGGAACAATGGTTTCTGTCAACCACAATGGTGGTCATGACGATAGATGGAATATGAAAATGTATGTCATTGTTTTGTTATTAAAGGTTAATAGATGACGTTATTACGAAAATATTGTAACGTCAACAGTTTACCTAGTATATGTTTGATGTTTATACATTGTACATTGTATGGAAAATGTCCAAATCAAAGAAAATGTTTTGGTAAAGAGGAAGTGTGAAGTTAGTTGTCTAAAATTGGATTTGATTCAAATCTAGACCTTGCCCATAACTTGGTACCTCCAGAGAAGTCCCCTAAAGGGAAGAGAAGTGCCCATTTCTGACACGAGGGTATAAAACCTGTGAGTAGAGAATTTACAGAGGAGACTACGTGACCCAAGCTGCAGCCGAGGTCTAAAAAAGTCAACAAACCCAAAACGCAACGCAAGTTTGAAGACAAATAAATATTTTTCTACCTAAGCTACGGATGAGTAGCTGTGTCTAAGCGGGTGAATTCAAGTCGAACCGCCTAGCCTCCACCTCCCATCGAATCGTAGTATCTACACTGTTTCATTCCTACGCTGTGAGCTCTGAGCTACAGAGCTGTCTGTCCTCAGAAGAGCCCTTCCAGAACAAGGGCGAGGTAACAGACTTCTAAGCCAAAAGGACACTGACACCGTGAGGACGACCAGAGAGGTGCGCTGGAGAAGTGCGTCATTGAGCAGCCTGGACGTCCATGCTGAGAATCCACAGAGACCATCCCCACGTAATTACATCATTATATTCTGACCCATAAGAGCGGCAGTTTGGGGCAAGGCTAAGCATAGCTGACAAATTCACCCAAATATATATTTCTCTCGTGTACTTTCTCTTTTTCTCTCTCTTTTAATTACCCATTTTGGGTAACACATGCCATAGTGTGTTGGCCCGTTATACTAAGTTCTAATCAATAGCCTAGAATGTGTTTTTGTGTATGTGTATCTTTTATTATTATTTTAGCTTTCTAGTAAATCAATACTTAACTAAGATTGGTGTGGTACAAACTCATTGGTGAGACACCGGTCCATGCAGATTCTTGGATTATGCGACGCTCAGAAAGAGATTGGAGAGGTAACTGATTAATTAGCGAGTGTTGTAAAATCGATATTCTGATATTCTTTGAGTTAATTTGGGAAAGAGAAACTCAACAAAAACGTATTTTCCAATGGTGCCCCAGGTTAATTAGTTAATAATTGCTTGATTCAGTTAATCTCGCAATTAGAAACTTTTATTTATTCGATAAGCAACAGTCGTCACATTAATAGGGATAGGCGGGAAGCAAATGTCTTAACTGGCCAATTGCCAGGGAAAATGCAGAGCGCCAGATTCAAATAAAATACTATAAAATTCAAACTTTTATTACATCACACATGTAAGATACTCATTTAAAGCTACACTCGTTGAGAATCTAGCCTACGTGTCAGATTTTAAAAATGCTTTTCGGCGAAAGCATAAGAAGCTATTATCTGATAGCCTGCACCATCTGCACCTGCAGTAATCAAAGGAGTTAGCATATTTCAACCCTGCAGGCGCTACACAAAACGCTGAAATAAAATATTAAACATGTATTACCTTTGACGAGCTTCTTTTGTTGGCACTCCAATATGTCCCATAAACATCACAATTGGTCCTTTTGTTCGATTAATTCCGTCCATATATATCCAAAATGTCCATTTATAAAGCGCGTTTGATCCAGAAAAAAAACAGCTTACAAAAAACGCAACGTCACTACAAAATATTTCAAAAGTTGCCTATAAACTTTGCCAAAATATTTCAAACTATTTTTGTAATACAACTTTAGGTATTTTAAAACGTTAATAATCGATCAAATTGTAGACGGGGCAATCTGTGTTCAATACAGGAATAAAAACAAACCAGCGCTGCTTTTCACGTCTTGCGCAACTCACAAAAGTGTTACCCAGTTCTGAGTTGGCCTACTTCTTCATTGCACAAAGGAATAACCTCAACCAAATTCCAAAGCCTGGTGACATCCAGTGAAAGCGGTAGGAACTGAAAACAGGTTCCTAAGAAATATCCCTTGGCAATGACAACTCAGGGAACAGAGAGAGGTAAAAACAAAAATCTGAACAGTTAGTCCTCGGGGTTTTGCCTGCTACATAAGTTCTGTCATACTCACAGACATGGTTCAAACAGTTTTAGAAACTTCAGCGTGTTTTCTATCCAAATATATGAATAATATGCATATCTTATATTCTTGGCATGAGTAGCAGGAAGTTGAAATTGGGCACGCTATTTATCCAAAAGTGAAAATTCTGCCCCCTAGCCCCAAGAGGTTAATACAACGTCAGGACACTGTCGCATAACCATCACTACTCTTCCAAACAGAGGAGGAGAGACGCAAAGGACTAACTTTATGGATGACGTAAATATACTATTTGCCATACCTTATCAAAAGTTTTCCCAGGGCTTGAAAGCGCAACTACTCCAATAGGTTAGCCAAGTCCCGACAATTTCCTCACAATAACAAGCCCAAACAATGCCTAGTTCCATCTATAGTGTTCTTCAATGCTTTGTGAGTGATATCATCACTAAGCCTGATTTGTGTTGATTGTTGCACTTCACAACGAAGCCAACTTGGTGTTACACGCTGGTTCTGGATGATACAACATGTACACAACAACTCAACACAGCATGCTTTGGGATCATTGTGTGATGAGAAGACATTCATCATAACTACCACAGTGATCTATCGTGAGGATGTCCTGAAGGGATGTCACGTCCTTGTGGAGATGAAGCAACTCACTGATAAGACAGGCACACAGTGACCTCAAAGATCACACACAGTGACAACAGTGACAATGCAGGGACAATGCCATAGACTGACAACGCATAGTGTAGGACTCCATAATCCTGAATTGCATGTACTTCACAGGATGCTGTCATACATTTACACACACATACTAATACTCAGAGATACGATAGACACAAACGTACACACAGACAAACACACACACAGACAAACATACACACACACACACGCATAGCCCCCCTGAATCCCCTCTAAAATGAGAAGTGAAGCCTCTGAAGTTCCGGAACATTGCATTTGCCATGAAACCTACGGGCAATCCTCGCCCATCTCCTCAGGTGAATGAGCCTCATATTGTGGGGGAAAAGAAGTCTGTTCTGACAGGCGACGTACAAATACCAGGCAATAGAATCTCACTGAGGCCTGAAAAAGGAAATGCATAAATAGATTAGATTGCAGGGATCGCCAGAGCCCCACAGAAAGCAAATCTAATTATGAAGAGGCTAATTTAGAAAAGAAGAGAGAGCTGAGAAAGAGCTCCACTTTGCACCAGAAGAACCTGTAGAGATCCAGTAGGACGACAGCAGTCATCAGCTGAAGGTGAAATCCATCCACTGGGGGGACATAATTTGAGGTGCCAGTCTGACTGTAGAAGTCATCATGAAATGGACTGAGGCAACCTTGAATTCATCACTCCTCCATGTTGGCACTGGAACATTCCATGTCAGCATTCTAATTTACATTCAATTCTGGAATGGGATTGTCATGGAATTTCTGGTGCTAACATGGAAGCCCATTGCAATGTCAAATCTTAAACAGTGCATCCCAATCTCTATATTTACAGTACAGAGGGAGCTTAAAGGGGTTGGCTAGACTAGTAGCTGGAGGGCTGAGGCTTACAACTGCATGCACGACCAATCAGATTTGCGTTGTCTGAGGTAAGGTTACCTCAATGACAGAAATGCTCCTTATACATCCATGTTTAATTCCATGGAGTAAACTACAGCCGCTAAATATATGCAATCCATATTTTATGAAACTCCAGAAACTGCAGACTGTGGAGACCATTCCATGCGACTGAAAGCTGGGCAAAGGCCGCTGCTGAGGGGAGAACGGCTCATAATAATGACCGGAACGGAGCAAATGCAATGGCATCAAATACATGGAACCATGTGTTTGATGTATTTGATATCATTTCACTGATTCCGCTCCAGTCATTACCACGAACCCATTCTTCCCAAAGCCTGGATATACCGTTTCTGAATTCAACCATGAGCAATCTACTGTTAAATGGGTTAATAGGTCATTTATTCTATGTTTCTCCACGGTTCTATTTAGTTAAACAATTAAATCTTACTATAACCTTTTTTTTTATTAGCCACATATAAACCAATTGCAAATGCTTCCACCATTAAGTTGAAAGTCACTCCACAGCCGGGAGGAAGGCAGAAATATCTGCCAATTTATTTTTTGCAGGAATGTAACAATTAAAATTCATTTTCCAGTAATTATGTGCAATGACATTAAATGTAGCCTAGCCCCCTTGGTTCCTCTAAGGCTCTAGCTAGTGAGGGGAATTGTAATGCATCTTATGTTATTGAAATATCCTAGCATCTTAATTGGTCACACAATTACATTTGCATTTAAGAATGGTGTCACAATTACTTAAGTCATTTTAAGTAAATGTTATACATTACTATCAGTCATTCCTCATGCATAAGCAGCTCTTGAGTAGTGTGTCAAAGTGGCTTTGGATTACAGTGATTTCAGAATTTACGTATAAATTGAAAGCGCTCAGGTTTCCCTGTGGAATTGAGATGGAAGACAAGGATGATGATAGACAAGTATGTATCTATGTAATGCTAATTGACAGTCACACCCGTTCTTGCTTGTACAGTTTGCACTTTCTGTTGTCTTGGTGTTAGATACGCAATGACCAGATTTATGCATCCAGAGAAATATATTTATAACATTTCATTACATATCCTATGCATCATATCCATTAATAGAGGCCATTTGTGTCTCAGTGGGGCAGAGGACAAGTTGATTTTGTAGGGTTCTAAAACACACAAACAGGCACTGGTTGGCTCTTAATAGGTATGCAAATGCAGTCTGAGATAAGGCATTCACTTACGACTTAATTCAAAAGCCAAATTGAATAAAAAATGTGGGTTAAATCAATTTGTTTAGAAGGACATTGTTCAAGGTACTCATAAACTTTCATCTGGTGTAGGTAGGTGCGCGTAAATATACCAGGTGACCAGGAGTCGCTGTCTTTGTGACACTGCCATTCTTACTGAACAGCTTCAATTATAGACCTCTGACTCCAATCACCTCCTTTCTAATCAGGCTATCTTTTGTCCTTTCTCTCTCTTATTCACCCTTTCTATCTGTCCTTTACTCTCACACCTACAGTCTCTCATTGTCTCTCTCTCCCCCACTCTCTCTCTCTCTCTTTATTTCTCTCTCACACCTACACTCCCTATCAGATACACCTAATGGCTAAAAGTGTGTGGACACCTGCTCGTCAAACATCTCATTCCAAACGCATGGGCATTGATATGGAGTTGGTACCCCCATTGCTACTTTAACGGCCTTCACTCTTCTGGGAAGACTTTCCACTAGATGTTGGAACATTGATGTGTGGACTTGCTTACATTCAGCCACAAGAGCATTAGTTAGGTCGGGCACTGATGTTGGGCAATTATGCCTGGCTTGCAGTTGGCATTCCAATTCATCCCAAAGGTGTTCGGTGGGGTTGAGGTCAGGGCTCTGTGCAGGCCAGTCAAGTTCTTCCACACTGATCTCGACAAAATTCTGTATGGACCTTGCTTTGTGGATGCGAGCATTGTCATGCTGATACAGCAATGAGCCTTCCCCAAACTGCTGCCACAAGCAGTTGGAAGCAGAGAATCATCTTGAATGCCACATTATCCTGTAGCTGGAACTAAGGGGCCTAGCCCGAACCTCCCGGCATCCCTGATCTTCGGCTTGTCTGCGGCTGCTCTGCCATGGAAACCCATTTAATGAACCTCCCGGCAAACAATTCTCGTGATGACTTTGCTTTCAGGGGCAGTTTGGAACTGGATAGTGAGTGTTGTAACCGAGGACGGACGATTTTTACGCGCTATGCACTTTGGCACTCAGTCCAGTTCTGTGAGTTTGTGTGGCCTATCACTTCGTGGCTGAGCCATTGTTGCTCCTAGACGTTTCCACTTCGCACTTACAGTTGACCGGAGCAGCTCTTGCAGAGTAGAAATTTGACAAACTGACTTGTTGGAAAGGTGGCATCCTATGACGGTACCACGTTGAAAGTCACTGAGCTCTTCATCAAGGCCATTCTACTGCCAATGTTTGTTTCTGGAGATTGCATGGCTGTGTGCTCGATTTTACACCTGTCAGCAATGGGTATGTGTCATGGATGTCATAAGGTGAATGCACCAATTTGTAAGTCGCTCTGGATAAGAGCGTCTGCTAAATGACTTAAATGTTAAATGTAAATGTAAATGTGTGCTCCCTATCTGGCCTCTAGATCACCAGGTTGCTCGTTATGATGCACACTTGTCACCATCGTTACGCACACCTGCGTGTCATCAGACTCACCTGGACTCCATCACTTCCCTAATTACCTTCCCTATACTGTATATGTCATTCCCTTTGGTTCCTTCCCCAGGCTTTATTGTTTATGTTTGATTTCTGTGCTTTGTTCGTGTTTCTTGTTTTGGATTATGTTGCGTTTATTTATTAAAACACTCACTCCCTGAACTTGCTTCCTGACTCTCAGCTCACATCGTTACAATATGGCTGAATCCAGTCATTTAAAGGGGTGTCAACGTACTTTCTTTCCTACTGGTTCCATGACACACCAGATATTTCCTACTGGTTGAGATGTTCATTTTATTTCCAATTGCGTCACTGGATGAATCATCTTGAATTGACCCTTCCCTGCTAAGACACATGGCTCGCCCTCCATTTGGTAAATCCGACCACAGCTCTTTCCTCCTGATTCCTGCTTACAATAATGAAAGCAGGAAGCACCAGTGACTAGGTCTATAAAAAAATGGTCAGATGAAGCAGATACTAAACTACAAGACTGCTTTGCTATCACAGACTGGAACATGTTCCGGGAATCTTCCGATGACATTGAGGAATACACCACATCGGTGCATTGAGGATGTCGTCCCCACAGTGACTGTACGTACATAGCCCAACCAGAAGCCATTTATTACAGGCAACATTCGCACTGAGCTAAAGGGTAGAGCTGCCGCTTTCAAAGTGCGGGACTCTAACCCAGAAGCTTAAAAGAAATCCCGCTATGCCCTGCGACGAACCATCAAACAGGCAAAGCGTCAATACAGGGCTAAGATTGAATCATACTACACCGGCTCCGGCGCTCGTCGGATGTGGCAGGGCTTGCAACCTATTACAGACTACAAAGGGAAGCACAGCCGCGAGCTGCCCGGTGACACAAACCTACCAGACGAGCTAAATCACTTCTATGCTCGCTTCAAGGCAAGCAACACTGAGGCATGCATGAGAGCATCGGCTGTTCCGGACGACTGTGTGATCACGCCGTAGCCGACGTGAGTAAGACCTTTAAACAGGTCAACATTCACAAGGGGCCAGACGGATTATCAGGGTGTGTGCTCCAGGCATGTGCTGACCAACTGGCAGGTGTCTTCACTGACATTTTCAACATGTCCCTGATTGAGTCTGTAATACCAACATGTTTCAAACAGACCACCGTAGTCCAAGGCAACCTGCCTAAATGACTACAGACCCATAGCACCCACATCCGTAGCCATGAAGTGATTTGAAAGGCTGGTAATGGCTCACATCAACACCATTATCCCAGAAACCCTAGACCCATTCCAATTTGCATACCGCCCAAACAGATCCACAGATGATGCAATCTCTACTGCACTAAACACTGCCATTTCCCACCTGGACAAAAGGAACACCTATGTGAGAATGCTGTTCATTGACTACAGCTCAGGGTTCAACACCATAGTACGCTCAAAGCTCATCACCAAGCTAAGGATCCTGGGACTAAACACCTCCCATTGCAACTGCTTCGAGGACTTCCTGAAAGGCCGCCCCCAGGTGGTGAGGGTAGGTAGCAGCACATCTGCCACACTGATCCTCAACACTGGAGCTCCCCAGGGGTGCGTGCTTAGTCCCCTCCTGTACTCCCTGTTCACCCACGACTGCATGGCCAGGCATGATTCCAACAACATCATTAAGTTTGCTGACGACACAACAACAACGACGAGACGTCCTATAGGGAGGAGGTCAGAGACCTGGCCGGCTGGTGCCAGAATAACAACCTATCCCTCAACGTAACCAAGACTAAGGAGATGATTGTGGACTACAGGAAAAGGAGCACTGAGCACGTCCCCATTCTCATCGACAGGACTGTATTGGAGCAGGTTGAGAGCTTAAAATTCCTTGGTGTCCACATCAACAACAAACTAGATTGGTCCAAACACACAAAGACAGTTGTGAAGAGGGCACGACAAAGCCTATTCCCCTTCAGGAAACTAAAAAGATTTGGCATGGGTCCTGAGATCCTCAAAAAGTTCTACAGCTGCAACATCAAGAGCATCCTGACCGGTTGCATCACTGCCTGGTGTCATGACGTTGGCCTGGGGGTAGGTTTATGACAGTCAAAAATACCTCTTCCCCCCTTTTTCCTCTCTCTACCCTACTGATGGTACATTTGCAAACATCTTGGTTAACATAGAGATTCTAGGAACATCAGAAGGTGGGGAGAAATTAACTATATTCTGGTAATCCGACCAATTCAACACATGCGGTGGTACTTAATGAATATGATGTCAGTTCGGTTGTCATCTGAGACATTTGCATCAATGATAAGATGACATAAACTCTACAGTGGAAAGTCTACACATCAGAGTTATCGGATTCGCATGGAATTGTTGTTCAATTTAAATGTTTGAATATGAAATTATTCGTGATTGATGAAATGTGATTTTAGCTTCTAAAATGTGAGAATTGGGTTTTTATAAGGTTAGGGCTCTGCTGAATCAGTGGCCCGCCCTTGTGAAGGGACATGGGCTATAAAACTTTTCAAACACGCCCTCCTCTCCCTTCCTATATAAAGCCTTGATGACAATATAACCTCCTCTTCCGAGGATGTGAGGACGATGGTCCGATGTCAGAATGGTTCAGATAATAACTACAGAACGAAGCCAATATCAGTGTGAGCTTTGGTTGCGAATGGTATGAACTTTGAACTCTTATTCACTACAGAAGTGATACCTCCTAGCCGTTGAGTTAGCAACAGCAGCTGCAAACGCAGGTTAGGAAGGAACAGACAGAGTATCCCGTCTACCACACATCGACGTTACTACAACGTATCTAATTTACCAGCAGAGACATTCTTCAAAAGACAAAGGACTCGGTTGGGCAACACGGCCTTCCATCTACCACCAACCTACCGAAGCGCACCTCAGAGTAAATATTTATTGCATTTTCCTTTTCCAAATGGGCAGTAATTTCAAATGCATAAGATACTTTATTTATGATAGCACAGCTTCTCCCTGTGTCCCTCAGTCTTCCCGCTCTTTCACTCAAACCCAGCCCCAATTTTGTATTGCTGATTCAACTTGTTAGCCAGGGTTCGTGAAGATAGCCAAGAATTTACAACTTTCAGATGAGACTGAATTTAGGTGACGATTAATATTGACTGCTATTGATGTAAAACATTATTAGGTCTTTAAGAGTTTATTTGGAAGATAACAGCTCTATAAATATTATTTTGTGGTGCCCCAACTCTCTAGTTAATTACATTTACATGATTAGCCAAATCAGGTAATATTAATTACGGATAAATTATTTTATAGAATAGCATGTCATATCACTTAACCCGGCATTGCCAAAGACACGACACTGGTACGGCAATTGCTCGGCCTCCGATCGCAAGGCACTTCAGAGAGTAGTGCGTATGGCCCAGTACATCACTGGAGCAAAGCTGCCTGCCATCCAGGACCTCTACACCAGGCGGTATCAGAGGAAGGCCCTAAAAATTGTCAAAGACCCCAGCCACCCCAGTCATAGACTGTTCTCTCTACTACCGCGTGGAAAGCGGTACCGGAGTGCCAAGTCTAGGACAAAAAGGCTTCTCAACAGTTTTTACCACCAAGCCATAAGACTCCTGAACAGGTTATGGTTACCCGGACTATTTGCATTGTGTACCCCCAACCCCTCTTTTATGCTGCTGCTACTCTGTTTATCTTATATGCATAGTCACTTTAACTATACATTCATGTACATACTACCTAAATTGGCCCGACCAACCAGTGTTATTACCATTCTTCACCTCCTGGGGGCGGCCCGTTGGGAAGTCCAGGACACAATTGCACAGGGTGGGGTTCACACCCTGGGCCCCGAGCTTAATGATGTGCTTGGAGGGTACTATGGTGTTAAATACTGAGCTATAGTCAATGAACAGCATTCTTACATAGGTATTCCTCTTGTCCAGATGAGATAGGGCAGTGTGCAGTGCGATGGCATCATCTGTGGATCTATTGGGATAGATCCCTACTCTTACGATAAGTGCAATGGGATCTTTTAGTGACCACAGAGAGTCAGGACACCCATTTAACATCCCATCCAAAAAACAGCACCCTACCAGGACCAACCCTCCATAGTTTCAGAACCAAGCCAGCAGTGGGATGCAAGGTGCTATGCTTCTGATAAAGGGCGGCTACTTTGAAGAACCTCAAATATAAAATATATTTTGATTTGTTTAACACTTGTTTACTACATGATTCCATATGTGTTTTTTCATAGTTTTGATGTCTTTGAATGAGTAGGCGTGTCCATCTTTTGACTGGTACTGTATATGTATATATAATATGTATATATATATATATACACACTACAAAAACACAGTCATGCTAAGGAAAAATAAAACATCACAAATCCCCCAGAAACACAGTCCAAAAATAAATCCCCAATCAATATTTTAAATTGCCCAAACGACACCAAAACATCAAGATGAAATGTATTTTGAATTTTGTTCCAGCAATACGGTGCATTAAAACAGATTTCCTTGCCTCAGAGGAGACCCTAAGGACCTCAAGAGTTCCTGAGTTCCACCAATCCTGTGAACGTGTTCGGCAACTCAGGCGCACGTGACAAATACTATTTGATTTGATTTGATTTGACATGGGATGAAATGTTCACAGTAGTCTCTGAAGGTGGTAGCCGCCAATCAGTTTCCCCGCATGGCGGAAAGTGATAGACACCATTCTAGCCAGCATAACAAAAGCAAGTAGAGAACGGTGACTTATTCAATGCAATTAAATGCTGGGGCCCAATGTTCCCTCAAATAGCTGTTCTACTATATTTAGGCCTACAATCCATGAGACTTATGAAAAAAACATGCAGGGCTTGACCTGTTTATCCACTTGTGCTTCAGACAAGGAGGGGACTGAATATGTTGTTGTCTTGTTTGATGCAAGAAACCACTTAATAAAATAACATGCATTATTATTCCCATACCATTATTACAGAGAATAAGACAAATTATGCTACCCTCTGCCTATTGGCTACTTAGCTTTTTCAAGCCTGCCTCAAAATACCACACTACCCCTTTAAGATAAAAAAGCTCTTTACCTGACTCACTTTTCAAAGATGTCTAGGAATGTACACATTTTGTGCTCTTGTAGAAAGAAATCACTCGCCTATTGCTGACTACAAAATGATCTATAACTGGGCTAATAACTCACTAACTAGCAAAGAATATGAACAAAATGTGCACATGAGGCTACATCCATCTCTTGTTTTGATCCCTAAACAAGCGCATCTACTCACGACCGCTCATGCTGTAAACACAGTTCAGTTCAAAGTAAATGGCACAGATCCATATATGGCAATGGTCTATTTGCATATACAGTGCATTTGGGAAGTATTCAGGCCCTTCACTTTTTCCACATTTTTTTACGTTACAGCCTTATTCGAAAATTGATTAAATTCATTATTTCCATCAATCTACACACAGTACCCCATAATAACAAAGTGAAAACATACTTTAAAAAAACAAAAACAAAACAGAAATACATTATTTACATAACCATTCAGACCACAAGAGGCTGGTGGCACCTTAATTGGGGAGGACGGGCTTGTGGTAATGGCTGGAGTGAAATATGTGGAGATGGGAGAACATATGTCACATATGTATCCTAGGTATCCTCCATACGTCACATATGGGGGATACCTAGGAAAGATGAATGGAGAAAAGTACAGAGAGATCCTTAATGAAAACCTGCTCAGGACGTACAGGACCTCCAGCAGGACAACAACCCTAAGCACACAGCCAAGACAACAAAGGAGTGGCTTCGGGACATGTCCTTGAGTTGCCCAGCCAGAGCCTGGACTTGAACCTGATCAAACATCTCTGGAGAAACCTGAAAATAGCTGTACAGCGACACTCCCCATCCAACCTGACAGAGCTTGAGAGGATCCGCAGAGAAGAATGGGAGAAACTTCCCAAATACAGGTGTGCCAAGCTTGTAGTGTCATAACCAAGAAGATTCGAGGCTGTAATCGCTGACAAAGGTGCTTCAACAAAGTACTGAGTAAAGGGTCTGAATACACATATAAATGTGATATTTCCAGAGGTGTTTTTTATATAAATTTGCCAAAAATCTAAACTATTTTTTCTTTGTAATTATGGGGTATTGTGTGTAGATTGATGATGGGGAAAAAACAATTTTAGCAATTTTATAATAAGGCTGTAATGTAACAAAATGTTGAAATAGTCAAGGTGTCTGAATACTTTCGGAATGCACTGTAGGCCTACTGCAGCTCTGATTGGTTATGAGGCACCAGTACAGTCTATGTAGAGTATGGGGGTTGAGTAGTGTGTGTCAATGCAATAGAATCCTACTCTGATGCGTTCTGCCTACAACTAAATCTCTTGCATAGTTTGTTTTGTTTCGGTGTGTTGCATTGAAAGTGGCTAATATTGTATTGATTCAGTAACAAATGCCACAGTAAAGAGAAACGTTGATAGTGTTGACTAACAGGGAAATCTCTAGAAAGTTAAGTGAAGTTCAACTCCTGCATCTCTCTTGGGCTGATATTTTTTCTGTGCGGCAGTCCTGGGAGCTGCAGTCCTGGGAGCTGCGCAACAGTCTTGGGCTACTGTGCAGCTTAGAGGGAACATTGCTGGGGCCCATCAAAACAGCAATGTAACTGAGGCCTTTTTTTGTGTTACCAGTATGATAGCCAGGAGAGAAGCACCTTGGAGGGGTAGTTTCCAGTACAGACCAGTGGAAGCTGGGAGGGTGGCAAGCGCTACACCGGGCGTGGGAGAGTCCAAAAGAGTACATCCAAGTGGAGTTCAGGTTTGGCAGTAGTCCAAAAGCATCCAAGGCATAATGTCAAGTGGAAGGATAAAAGCAGCAGTAGGCAGCTGTCTGCTCACATAATGCCCCAGTGCAAGTAGGCGTCAAGAGTTTCAGAAAACCTGTTTTGTATGTCTCCTTGCAATATTTCAATATTGTCTGTGTTCACAGCCAGATGAAACAAATGTAAATGGAGACTAAAATCCATGAAAAGCTTTTCAGCTACAAACACTGATCAGACAAAATAAGATATGCTTGCGGCCATTTACTGACCCCTCAAACACACACACATAATCACAGACACACGCCTGTACGCACTGTTAAACTTAGCTTTTAAACACTTTGTAAGAAGAGTTGTATTGTACAGATATAATTTATTTGTCCTGTAATACTTAAATGAAGGGTGGGCTCCTACTGGTCCCCAATTATAGAAGACTTAACATATCATCAATATTTAACTGACCTCTCCTTTAACCAAAAAAGAATGAATAGCCTGATGATAGAGTATAATGATCTAGAGAGAGTTTTCTTAGCCCTGCTCTCTCTGAGGCAGCAAGGAGTGAGCTAAACCTTCCAGAGCGACAGCGTTCCCCAATACCAGGAGGGCACAAATCCCCACCGGCACCTCACCCACAGGGGACTCAGGGGCAAGGCGGGGGAGTCAGGAGTTGTGAAGGACAATTGACAAACCTGTGAAAATTTAATCAGGCCCATGAATGAATCAATAAGAGGAGAAGTGTAAATGAAGCTCTAAAACGCAGGCCGGAGGGAGGCCCAGTCAGCCCAATGCCCCCGTGCACCACACACCTTGCCGCTTCTATACGGCACTTCCTGAATTAATCATTTCTTGAAGGTCCAGGGCCGATGATCTCAAGGCCGAGCTGGAGAACACGTGAGAAGCTCAGCTGACGGTCTGAATATTTACAATGTGAAAACAGATCACTTAGCATATTCACCTGGCCAGCCACGCATCAGTGCCCATCATTCCTGTGCTGCCTGATGCATTTCTTATGGGAGCCAATTTAGAGGAGAGAGCATGTATGTCAATATCATTTAATAAAGCGTCATAAACAGCTAATTTTGATTGCTCTGTACAGGAGGGTGTTGAGGCTTCATTGTTAGGTTCCTGGCTCCCTGGAAGAGGAGGAGGAGGAGGAGGAGGAGGAGGAGGAGGAGGAGGAGGAGGAGGAGGAGGAGGAGGAGGAGGAGGAGGAGGAGGAGGAGGAGGAGGAGGAGGAGGGTGTGTATATCTCTCTTTCCTACCATATTATTTCCTATACATTAGATGAGTTCCTAAACATTACAGTGTTAGTTTGTAATTACAGTCTACATTACAATGGTTCATTCATAGATATGGAGCCATGGGAGGCTGATAGCTTCTGTCAGTACCTCGTCAGTGGAGTGAGATTGTCTGGTTGATAGGCTTCATTATTATGTTGCACTGTACTGTGCTATACTGTACAGTACTATACTGTGCTATGTTGTACAGTACTATACCGTCCCTTAGTATTCTGTATTTTCTCATGCTTTGTGTTTTGTTTGGACCTCAGGAAGAGTAGCTGTTGCTTCTTCAGCAACTAATGGGGATCCAAATAAGAAATCATAAAATCACACTGTACTACACTGTACTATATTGTACTGTACTGTACTATACTGTGGGGGGTATCCAAATGTGTCTTGGAGGAAGAAGGTTAACTTCATTTCGGGATCCTCACTCCGACACTTATAGGGAGCGAGATTTTGTCATCTCTGTGTAATCTACATCCACACATATTTGGGTTTACTTTTCTAGGAGTTAACATGTGAAATTGAAAATGCGAAGGTAACGTGGCGTGGTAATTGGCAATGCCAGGTTCGGCTAAAGCTAGTGGAACTATGCCCACATCAAATTGAAAAGCACAGTGGTGGAGAGCGAGAGAGAGCGAGAGAGAGCGAGAGAGAGAGAGAGAGAGAGCAAAAGAGAGGAGGGAGGGCCTGTATCTGGCAAAGCACAACTTTGCTTATCATTGGAGTGTTTGAAAGAGAGACAGAGAAGGAAAAAAATTAAAGGCAAGAGAGAGAATGTGAGAGACACACACACAGAAGAAATTGAGTGTTATAGCTGGCAGACCATTCACATTTTAGTCATTTCGCAGACACTCTTATTCAGAGCGACTTCAAATTTGTGCCAGACCAGTCCTTAGCTTGCCACTAGAGAGAGAGAGCATGGTTATGTGCAGGCAACAGCATCCTGCAGCAGCAGAAGCAGCAGCAGTAGGACTAGCAGTAACATCCTGCAGCAGTAGAATTAGCAGTAGGACTAGCAGTAACATCCTACAGCAGATGTAGCAGAAGCTTCCTGGAGCAGCATCAGCAGTAACATCAGTAGCAACAGCAGCAGTAGCATCCTGAAGCAGCAGTGGAGTAACAGCAGTAGTAGTAGTAGCAGAAGCAGCAGTAGTAGTAGCAGTAGCAGCAGAAGTAGCAGCAGCAATAGAAGTAGCTTTATCAACAGTAGCAGTAGCATAATCAGCATCAGTAGCAATAGTAGTCATAGCAACAGCAATAGTAACAGCAGCAGTAGAAGCAGTAGCCGTTGCAGTAGCAAGAGCAGCAGCAGTAGAAGCAGTAGCAGAAGTAGCAGTAGCAGCCACAGCAGTCGTAATATCAGCAGTAGCAGTAGTAGTAGCAGCAGTAGTAGTAGTAGTAGCAACAGCAGTAAAAATAAGTAGAGATAGCAGTAGTAGTAGCAGCAGTAGTAGCAGTAGCAGCAGCAGCAGTAGAGGAGATAGTAGTAGCAGCAGTAATAGCAGTATAAGCAGTAGCAGAAGACTAGGAGCAGCAGTAGTGGTAGCAGCAGTATCAGGGGCAGCAGTAGCAGCAGCAGCAGTAGAGGAGATAGTAGTAGCAGCAGAAATAGCATTAAGCAGTAGCAGAAGACAGGAGCAGCAGTAGTGGTAGCAGCAGTAGCAGCAGCAGCAGCCACAACAGTAGTAACATCCTGCAACAGCAGTAGAGTACCAGCAGCAGCAGCAGCAGCAGTACCAGCAGCAGTAGCAGTAGCAGTAGCAGTAGCAGTAGCAGTAGCAGTAGAAGTAGAAGTAGCAGTAGCAGCAGTAGGAGAAGAAGTAGCAGCAGATGCAGAAGTAGAGCAGCAGCAGAAGAAGTATCAATAGCATCAGTAGCAGTAGCACCAGTAGTAGTAGCAGTAGTAGCAGTAGCAACAGAAGTAGAGTAGCAGCAGCAGCAGTAGTAGTAGCAGTAGCAGTAGAAGTTGAAGTAGCAGTAGCAGTAGCAGCAGTAGTAGTAGCAGCAGTAGCAGCAGTAGTAGTGGTAGCAGAAGCAGTAGTAGCAGTAGTAACAGCAGCAGCAGCGGGGGTAGCAGCAGCAGTAACAGCAGTATAGTAGCAGAATCAGCAGTAGCAGAAGTAGTACTGGCAGTAGCAACAGCAGTAGAAGTAGCAATAGTAGCAGTAGCAGCAGTAGTAGAGGTAGTAGCAATAGCAAAGGTAGCAACAGCAGTAGAGTAGCAGCAGAAGTCATTGAATTAGAAGTAGAAGTAGCAGCAGCAGTAGTAGCAGCAGCAGTAGCAGAAGTAGTAGTAGCAGCAGTAGGCAATAGTAACAGCAGCAGACGCAGGAGTAGGAGTAGCTTAGTAGCAGCAGCAGTAGCAGCAGCAGTAGAACCAGTAGCATCAGCAGTAGAAGTAGTAGCAGCAGAAGCAGCAGTAGTAGTAGTAGCAGCAGTAGCAGTAGTAACAGCAGCAGCAGCAGGAGTAGGAGTAGCAGCAGTAGCAATAGCAGAAGCAGCAGCAGTAGTAGCAGCAGCAATAGTAAAAGTACCAATAGCAGCAGTAGCAGCATCAGTAGTATAAGTAGCAAAAGCAGTAGAGGTAGCAGCAGTAGTAGAGGCACAAGCATTTTGCTACACTCTTATTAACATCTGCTAATCATGTGTATGTGACAAATAAAATTTGATTTGATTTGATAGCAGCAGAAATAGTAGTGGCAGCAGTAGTAGCAGTAGCAACAGTATAATCAGTAGTAGCACTAGCAGTAGCATTAGTAACAGTAGCAGAGGCAGAAGTAGCAGTATCAGCAGCAGTAGCAGAAGCAGTAGAACCAGTAGCATCAGCAGTAGAAGTAGCACTAAAAGTGGCAGCAGCCTCAACATCAGCAGTAGCAGTAGTAGTAGCAGCAGCAGTATCAGTAGTAGAAGTAGCACTAAAAGTGGCAGCAGCCTCAACATCAGCAGTAGCAGTAGTAGTAGCAGCAGCAGTATCAGTAGTAGAAGTAGAAGTAGCAGCAGTAGCAGCAGCAATAGTAGCAGAAGTAGTAGCATCAGCAGCAGCAGCAGTAGTAGTAGTAGCAGAAGTAGCAGTAGCATCCTGTAGCAAAGTGGTCTCCTGGGTGTTTTTTCCATTATCTCATAGTCTGCACTCAGCAGAGCACAGTAATCGCTTCTCTCCACACCAGCAGCACAACCCAACGCCGATCCCAGACCCAGATTAGACAGGAAATCAAATGAGTCTGGGACTGTATAGATGGATGGATGGGATGGGAGGGAGGGAGAGGAATGGGGGGGAGGGTAGAAGAGAAAGGGTTGGTTTGGGTTTTGCCTACAGTGACACAGATTTATCATGGTGGCTGGTACTGGAGAGACGGATGGATGAGGGATGAAGGAGGGGAAGATAGGGGTGGTTTGGGTTTGTGCTGTGATACAGATTCATCATGGTAGCTGGGGCAGTAGAGATGGAGGGATGAGGAAGGTGGAAAGAGAAGAAAGGAGTGTGTAGATAGAGGGGGAGAGAGAGGAGATGGGTTGTGTACTATGACACATTCATCATGGTAGCTGGGGCAGGAGAGGTGAAGGAAAGGGAGGAGAGGAGGGGTGTGGGAAGGTAATCTGTGATACAGATTTATATAATGGTGGTTTTGGATCTATGCTGGAGAGAGAGAAGCACTGAGAGATAGCATGGCACTACTTGATAGATCGGATCTGCTGGAGCCTAGTGATGTGGAATCGGCCTGGGGTGTACAGAAAATTACAATGGGGTATTTTGTATAATGTATTATGTATGAAAAGGTGGAGAATCTACCTGATATGACTATGCATCATTAAATAAAATATGTGCTTGTCAGTGCATAATGTCTAATATTTACAGTTTAAATATATGTGCAATGGCGTCTCTTAAAGCTGGTTGCCAACCGCCATATAAAGTCCAAAGAAGAAAAAGAAGCCTGACGGAGAAGAGATTACTAGAAACGAAATGTAACGTTCTGGGTGTAGTGGGTGAGAAGTCAGGCGCAGGAAGCAGAGAGTTCAGGGTAGTGCTAATTTAATGCACAAAACGGAAAACATAAGCCAACCCCACGAAAACACAGGGCGCACAACAAAACAAATGACCCAAACACGGGGACTTAACCTCTTGAAACTAGGGGGCACTAATTTCATTTTTGAAAAAATAATGTTCCCAAAGTAAACAGGCAATTTTTAAGGACCAGATAATAGAATATGCATATAATTGACAGCTTAGGGTAGAAAACACTCTAAAGTTTCCAAAACTATAAAAAATATTGTCTGTGAGTATAACAGAACTGATATTGCAGGCGAAAGCCTGAGAAAACTCCAATCAGGAAGTGACTCTTATTTAGAAACCTCTGCGTTCCTATGCGTTCCTATGCCTCCCTATTGAGCAGTGAAAGGGATATCAACCAGATTCCTTTTTCTATGGCTTCCCTAATGTGCCTAGTGTCACAAGACATAGTTTCAGGCTTTTATTTTCAAAAATGAGCGTGAGCGACAACATTGCGTCAGTGGTCAGCTGGTGGCTCTCAGAGTGATATGTGCGTAATAGACAAATGCGTCCATTGTTTCTCTCGCTCCTACTAAGAAGCCAACTGAACCGGTTGATATACACTGCTCAAAAAAATGAAGGGAACATTTAAACAACACAATATAACTCCAAGTCAATCACACTTCTGTGAAATCAAACTGTCCACGTAGGAATTGATTGACAATAAATTTCACATGCTGTTGTGCAAATGGAATAGACAACAGGTGGAAATTATAGGCAATTAGCAAGACACCCCCAATAAAGGATTGGTTCTGCAGGTGGTGACCACAGACCACTTCTCAGTTCCTATGCTTCATGGCTGATGTTTTGGTCACTTTTGAATGCTGGCGGTGCTTTCACTCTAGTGGTAGCATGAGACGGAGTCTACAACCCACACAAGTGATTCAGGTAGTGCAGCTCATCCAGGATGGGACATCAATGCGAGCTGTGGCAAGAAGGTTTGCTGTGTCTGTCAGCGTAGTGTCCAGAGCATGGAGGCGCTACCAGGAGACAGGCCAGTACATCAGGAGACGTGGAAGAGGCCGTAGGAGGGCAACAACCCAGCAGCAGGACCGCTACCTCCGCCTTTGTGCAAGGAAGAGCAGGAGGAGCACTGCCAGAGCCCTGCAAAATGACCTCCAGCAGGCCACAAATGTACATGTGTCTGCTCAAACGGTCAGAAACAGACTCCATGAGGGTGGTATGAGGGCCCGACGTCCACAGGTGGGGGTTGTGCTTACAGTCCAACACCATGCAGGACGTTTGGCATTTGCCAGAGAACACCAAGATTCTCTTCACATGAAAGCAGGTTGAGCACATGAGCACATGTGACAGACGTGACATTCTGGAGACGCTGTGGAGAACGTTCTTCTGCCTGCAACATCCTCCAGCATGACCGGTTTGGCGGTGGGTCAGTCTTGGTGTGGGGTGGCATGTCTTTGGTGGGCCGCACAGCCCTCCATGTGCTCGCCAGAGGTAGCCTGACTGCCATTAGGTACCGAGATGAGATCCTCAGACCCCTTGTGAGACCATATGCTGGTGCGTTTGGCCCTGGGTTCCTCCTAATGCAAGACAATGCTAGACCTCATGTGGCTGGAGTGTGTCAGCAGGACCTGCAAGAGGAAGGCAGTGTATTACCGAATAGATATTTGAAAAACACCTTGAGGATTGATTATAAAAAACGTTTGCCATGTTTCTGTCGATATTATGGATCTAATTTGGAATATTTTTCGGCGTTGTCATGACCGCAATTTCCGGTCGATTTCTCAGCCAAACGTGAAGAACAAACGGAGCTATTTCGGCTACAAAAATAATCTTTATGGAAAAAAAGGAACATTTGCTATCTAACTGGGAGTCTCGTGAGTGAAAACATCTGAAGCTCATCAAAGGTAAACGATTTAATTTGATTGCTTTTCTGATTTTCGTGACCAAGCTGCTTGCTGCTAGCGAGGCATAATGCTATAATGCTGTAAAGCATAATTTCCAAATCTGAGATGACAGGGTGATTGACAAAAGGCTAAGCTGTGATTCAATATATTTCACTTGTGATTTCATGAATATGAATATTTTCTAGTAATATTTTTTGTCCTTTGCGTTATGCTAATTAGTGTCAGTTGATGACAATTCTCCCGGATCCGGGAGCGGTAGTTCCAAGAGGTTTTAAACTGTCCAGCAAACCTCATGAAAATGGGAAACATGTAACCCACTGACGTGCACACAAGTTACAACAAACAATCCCGCACACAGAGCAGGCGGGCCTACGGGTAAATAAAGCCTGACTAATCATAACATAAACAGGTGAAACCAATAATCAGAAAGGGGAGACACTCCTCTGACCACCCCTGGAGAACTCCCTGTCTCCACGAAACCCTAGGATCGTGACTAGCCAGCCATGGAACCCCCAGCACCACTGGAAACGCAGGCGTATCGATAATGAAGAGACGAATCCACTCCTTATGATTCCCCTGCATTACCATGTCCATTGGAACCATGGCCTCCCTGACCAACCCTGACCCTAGTGACCGGCTATCTAGGGAGTGCACAGGGAAGGGGGGATCTATTGGTACTAGCGGAATACCCAGCTTGATGGCGAGTCTGCGATCCATAAAGTTCCCAGCTGTGCCTGAATCAACTAGCGCCTTATGCTGGGAAGAGGGAGAAAAGTCAAGAAACAAAATCAATACAAACATGTGACCAACAGGGGGTTCTGGGTGAGTTTGGTGCTGACTCACCCGGGGTGACCGAGAAGTGTTCCGCCTGCCCTCTCGACTCCCAGACGGGCTCCCCCAGCACCGATCCGCCGAGTGTCCTCTCCGACCACAGCTGGTGCAGGAGGTGCCTCCTCCTCCGGTACCCCTCGGCACGCCCCCTTCCCCTCTAACTCCATCGGAATGGGAGCGGGAGTGCTAAGTGCTGGAACAGACAGGACCCTCTCCGAACTCCCGCGGGCAGCCAGCAGATTGTCCAGCCGGATAGACATGTCTATTAGTTTGTCAAGGGAGAGAGCGGCGTCCCGACACGCTAGCTCCCTACGGACGTCCTGCCGGAGACTACACTGCTAGTGGTCTATCAGGGCCCTGTCGTTCCACCCAGCCCCAAAGGCCAAGGCCCGGAACTCCAACGCAAAATCTTGCGCGCTCCTCTTCTCCTGCCTAAGATGGAACAGTTGCTCAATTCTGGATAAGTCCTCATTCGCCGAGTCTGGGCCATTCCAGACCGTGTTGGTACACTCCAGAGCACGACCCATCATGCAGGAGACGAAGACACTCACACTCTCATCCCCCGAGGGAGTTGGCTTCACGGTAACCAGGTACAGTTCCAGTTGGAGCAAAAACCCCTAGCACCCAGCCGCCGCTCCATCATATTCCCTCGGGAGCGCAAGACGGAGAGCGCCGGAGCCGGACGTGGAGGGAGGAGAAGGTGGGTTCGTCTGAGGAACCGGGGGTGAAGAGAGGAGACCACTCCTCTCCCATCGGTCCATCCTCTCCATCATCTGATCCATCGCCGATCCTATTCGATGGAGGACGGTGGTATGATGGAGAACACGTTCCTCCATCGATGGAAGGGGATTGGCATCTGCTCCTGCTGACTCCATGAAAGGTGCGGGATTCTGTAAAGTTCTGGGTGTAGTGGGTAAAAAGTCAGGCGCAGGAAGCAGAGAGTTCAGGGTAGTGCTAATTTAATGCACAAAACGTCAAATATAAGCCAACCCCACGAAAACACAGGGCACACAACAAAACACATGCCACAAACACGGGGACTTAAACTGTCCAGCAAACCCCACGAAAATGGGAAATACGCAACCGTTAATATAGTTGGTTCAGAGTTAGTTTTGATATGTCAACCTGCGTGTCCTGATCGTGTCTGGTGTGGGTAGACAAAATCAACATGCGCGTGATCGATCATGTGTGCGGTCTGGTCAGCAGGTTATGGGGGAGAGACAAAGAAGGAGGGGGATCGGGAGTAGGGTTTAAGGTGGGGAACCCGGTTACCAAAATTAGAAATAAATAATTTACATGAACAGCATGGCGTTAAATACAACTGTTGAATTATATGCAATGTCTAAATCTGGCTTCTTTACAATCTCTGCATGATTAATGTGTAGTTAATCATATATAGTTTCACATCTACTCCTGCTCCCCTGCTCCTGTGACCACCGGTCCTGGCGACCCACATTGCGCACACCTGCTCCCCATCATTAAGCACACCTGGACTTCATCATCACCCGGATTACTCTCCCTTCATTTAGCTTTCAGTGAGTCTCAGTCATCAGGCGGTATTGGTTTTGGTTACGTTCAGTACACTTCTCTTGTTTTGTAATAACTTCATGATGATGATGATGATGGAGGATTAAACTCACCTGTTGCTGGTCTCCCTGTGTATACGTTACAGAATACTGCCTATTCAAAAATGGAAGCAGCAGAAGATAAGGACATCTCCAAGATGTTCGATGAACAAGTACTGTCATGTTTGTCATTTATTATCATGTCTTGTCCCTGTGCTCCCCATGCTATTCGTTTTCCTCTGCTGGTCTTATTTGGTTCTTTCCCTCCTTATATCCCTCTCTCTCCCCCTCCCTCTCTCACTCTCTCGCTCTCTCTTCTCTCTATCGTTCCGTTCCTGCTCCCAGCTGTTCCTATTCCCCTAATCATCATTTAGTCTTCCCACACCTGTTCCCGATCCTTTCCCCTGATTAGAGTCCCTATTTATTTCCTTTGTGTTCCGTTCCTGTCCCGTCGGTTCCTTGTTTTGTATTCACCATGCTGTGATTGTGTTTCGCCCTGTCCTGTCGTGTTTTTTGCCTTCATCAGATGCTGCGTGTGAGCAGGTGTCTCTGTCTACTACGGCCTGCGCCTACCCGAAGCGACCTGCAGTCTGTGGCCGCTTCTCTTGTCATTCCCCTCTACAGACTAGAGGATTTCTGTTATTCCCTGTTTGGACTTGAATAAACTCTGTTTCTGTTAAGTCGCTTTTGGGTCCTCTATCACCTGCATGACAGAAGGAACCGACCAAGGAATGGACCCAGCGACTTCAGACGCTCGTTACACTGCCGTCGAGATCCAAGGAGCCATGCTCGGCAGACACGAGCAGGAATTGTCTGCTGCTCGCCATGCCGTGGAGAACCTGGCCGCTCAGGTTTCCGACCTCTCTGGACAGTTCCAGAGTCTAACGTCTCGTGCCACCTGTTACTTCCTGGCCTGCCGAGTCTCCAGAACCTAGGGTTAATAACCCACCTTGCTACTCCGGGCAGCCCACTGAGTGCCGCTCCTTTCTCACGCAGTGTGAGATTGTGTTCTCTCTCCAACCCAACACATACTCTAGAGAGAGAGCTCGGGTTGCTTACGTCATTTCACTCCTTACTGGCCGGGCTCGAGAATGGGGCACAGCTATCTGGGAGGCAAGGGCTGATTGCTCTAACAAGTTCCAGAACTTTAAAGAGGAGATGATTCGGGTTTTTGACCGTTCAGTTTTTGGTAGGGAGGCTTCTAGGGCCCTGGCTTCCTTATGCCAAGGTGAACGGTCCATAACGGATTATTCTATTGAGTTTCGCACTCTTGCTGCCTCTAGTGAGTGGAACCCAGAGCAGGCGCTGCTCGCTCGTTTTCTGGAGGGACTCCACGCAGTGGTTAAGGATGAGATTCTCTCCGGGAGGTTCCATCAGATGTGGACTCTTTGATTGCTCTCGCCATCCGCATAGAACGACGGGTAGATCTTCGTCACCGGGCTCGTGGTAGAGAGCTCGCATCAACGGTGTTTCCCTGCTCCGCATCGCAACCATCTCCCTCCTCTGGCTTTGAGACTGAGCCCATGCAGCTGGGAGGGATTCGCATCTCGACTAAGGAGAGGGAACGGAGGATCACCAACCGCCTGTGCCTCTATTGCGGAGTTGCTGGACATTTTGTTAATTCATGTCCAGTAAGAGGCCAGAGCCCATCAGTAAGCGGAGGGCTACTGGTGAGCGCTACTACTCAGGTCCCTTCATCTAGATCTTGTACTACTATGTCGGTCCATCTACGCTGGACCGGTTCGGGTGCTACATGCAGTGCCTTGATTGACTCTGGGGCTGAGGGTTGTTTCATGGACGAAGCATGGGTTCGGAAACATAACATTCCTTTCAGACCGTTAGACAGGCCTACGCCCATGTTTGCCTTAGATGGTAGTCATCTTCCCAGTATCAAATTTGAGACACTACCTTTAACTCTCACAGTATCTGGTAACCACAGTGAGACTATTTCTTTTTTGATTTTCCGTTCACCGTTTACACCTGTTGTTTTGGGTCATCCCTGGCTAGTATGTCATAATCCTTCTATTAATTGGTCTAGTAATTCTATCCTATCCTGGAACGTTTCTTGTCATGTGAAGTGTTTAATGTCTGCCATCCCTCCCGTTTCTTCTGTCCCTACTTCTCAGGAGGAACCTGGCGATTTGACAGGAGTGCCGGAGGAATATCATGATCTGCGCACGGTCTTCAGTCGGTCCCGAGCCAACTCCCTTCCTCCTCACCGGTCGTATGATTGTAGTATTGATCTCCTTCCGGGGACCACTCCTCCTCGAGGTAGACTATACTCTCTGTCGGCTCCCGAACGTAAGGCTCTCGAGGATTATTTGTCTGTGTCTCTTGACGCCGGTACCATAGTGCCTTCTTCTTCTCCGGCCGGGGCGGGGTTTTTTTGTTAAGAAGAAGGACGGTACTCTGCGCCCCTGCGTGGATTATCGAGGGCTGAATGACATAACGGTTAAGAATCGTTATCCGCTTCCCCTTATGTCATCAGCCTTCGAGATTCTGCAGGGAGCCAGGTGCTTTACTAAGTTGGACCTTCGTAACGCTTACCATCTCGTGCGCATCAGAGAGGGGACGAGTGGAAAACGGCGTTTAACACTCCGTTAGGGCATTTTGAGTACCGGGTTCTGCCGTTCGGTCTCGCCAATGCGCCAGCTGTTTTTCAGGCATTAGTTAATGATGTTCTGAGAGACATGCTGAACATTTTTGTTTTTGTCTATCTTGACGATATCCTGATTTTTTCTCCGTCACTCGAGATTCATGTTCAGCACGTTCGACGTGTTCTACAGCGCCTTTTAGAGAATTGTCTCTACGTAAAGGCTGAGAAGTGCTCTTTTCATGTCTCCTCCGTTACTTTTCTCGGTTCCGTTATTTCCGCTGAAGGCATTCAGATGGATTCCGCTAAGGTCCAAGCTGTCAGTGATTGGCCCGTTCCAAGGTCACGTGTCGAGTTGCAGCGCTTTTTAGGTTTCGCTAATTTCTATCGGCGTTTCACCGTAATTTCGGTCAAGTTGCTGCCCCTCTCACAGCTCTTACTTCTGTCAAGACGTGTTTTAAGTGGTCCGGTTCCGCCCAGGGAGCTTTTGATCTTCTAAAAGAACGTTTTACGTCCGCTCCTATCCTCGTTACTCCTGACGTCACTAGACAATTCATTGTCGAGGTTGACCTTCAGAGGTAGGCGTGGGAGCCATTCTATCCCAGCGCTTCCAGTCTGACGATAAGGTTCATCCTTGCGCTTATTTTTCTCATCGCCTGTCGCCATCTGAGCGCAACTATGATGTGGGTAACCGTGAACTGCTCGCCATCCGCTAGCCCTAGGCGAATGGCGACAGTGGTTGGAGGGGGCGACCGTTCCTTTGTCGTTTGGACAGACCATAAGAACCTTGAGTACATCCGTTCTGCCAAACGACTTAATGCCCGTCAAGCTCGTTGGGCGTTGTTTTTCGCTCGTTTCGAGTTTGTGATTTCTTACCGTCCGGGTAGCAAGAACACCAAGCCTGATGCCTTATCCCGTCTGTTTAGTTCTTCTGTGGCTTCTACTGATCCCGAGGGGATTCTTCCTTATGGGCGTGTTGTCGGGTTAACAGTCTGGGGAATTGAAAGACAGGTTAAGCAAGCACTCACGCACCCTGCGTCTTGGGCAGAACAGCTCCCCTGGGCAGAATACGCTCACAATTCGCTTCCTTCGTCTGCTACCGGGTTATCTCCGTTTCAGAGTAGTCTGGGTTACCAGCCTCCTCTGTTCTCATCCCAGCTTGCCGAGTCCAGCGTTCCCTCCGCTCAAGCGTTTGTCCAACGTTGTGAGCGCACCTGGAGGAGGGTGAGGTCTGCACTTTGCCGTTACAGGGCACAGACGGTGAGAGCCGCCAATAAACGCAGGATTAAGAGTCCAAGGTATTGTTGCGGCCAGAGAGTGTGGCTTTCCACTCGCAACCTTCCTCTTACGACAGCTTCTCGTAAGTTGACTCCGCGGTTCATTGGTCCGTTCCGTGTCTCCCAGGTCGTCAATCCTGTCGCTGTGCGACTGCTTCTTCCGCGACATCTTCGTCGCGTCCATCCTGTCTTCCATGTCTCCTGTGTTAAGCCCTTTCTTCGCACCCCGTTCGTCTTCCCTCCCCCCTCCCGTCCTTGTCGAGAGCGCACCTATTTACAAGGTACATAAGATCATGGACATGCGTTCTCGGGGACGGGGTCACCAATACCTAGTGGATTGGGAGGGTTACGGTCCTGAGGAGAGGAGTTGGGTTCCGTCTCGGGACGTGCTGGACCGTTCACTCATCGATGATTTCCTCCGTTGCCGCCAGGATTCCTCCTCGAGTGCGCCAGGAGGCGCTCGGTGAGTGGGGGGGTACTGTCATGTTTGTCATTTATTATCATGTCTTGTCCCTGTGCTCCCCATGCTATTCGTTTTCCTCTGCTGGTCTTATTTGGTTCTTTCCCTCCTTCTATCCCTCTCTCTCCCCCTCCCTCTCTCACTCTCTCGCTCTCTCTTCTCTCTATCGTTCCGTTCCTGCTCCCAGCTGTTCCTATTCCCCTAATCATCATTTAGTCTTCCCACACCTGTTCCCGATCCTTTCCCCTGATTAGAGTCCCTATTTATTTCCTTTGTGTTCCGTTCCTGTCCCGTCGGTTCCTTGTTTTGTATTCACCATGCTGTGATTGTGTTTCGCCCTGTCCTGTCGTGTTTTTTGCCTTCATCAGATGCTGCGTGTGAGCAGGTGTCTCTGTCTACTACGGCCTGCGCCTACCCGAAGCGACCTGCAGTCTGTGGCCGCTTCTCTTGTCATTCCCCTCTACAGACTAGAGGATTTCTGTTATTCCCTGTTTGGACTTGAATAAACTCTGTTTCTGTTAAGTCGCTTTTGGGTCCTCTATCACCTGCATGACAAGTACACCCAATCAATTGGATGAGGTCCTCCGCGTCCTCCACCCTTTCGACAACACCCAAGAGGATTTTCCTCCAACTAGCACAGGACCTTCTACCATGAGTCGTCCCAGCGAGCCAGCCCCCCAGCTTACCCAGCAGTCCGTCCAGGTCAGCGATGCCCAACTGTCCCTCCCGGACAATTATGACAGGACTCCATCCAAATGCTGTGGCTTCCTACTCCAATGCTCCCTCTATTTTGCTCATCAGACAGGAGCCCCCACCACCGAGAGGTCCAAGGTTACCACTGTCATTTCCCTGCTGACCAGGCGGGCGTTGGAGTGGACTACATTCGTCTGGGAGAGAGGAGAAGAAGAGCTGGGTTCATACGAGGGGTTTGACTGTCCACCGGAGGGCAGAGAGGGAGGTGAGCAACTACTTCAACTTCAGCAGGATGCTAAGACCGCTGCGGAGTACGCCTTCACCTTCCGGATCGTGGCAGCCTCCAGTGGATGGAATGAACCGGTGCTCCACAACCTATTTCGAAGAGGATTGCACGAGGAGGTCCACACGGATTTGGCGTGCTGAGACGTCAACCTTTCCCTTGATGCGAACATTGCAATTACCATCCATCTGGACAAACTTCTTCAGGAGCACATACCTCCCAGTGGCAAAGCCAAGTCGAGGCTTTTGCGGACAGAAGGGGCACTGGGTTCAGTGGTGTCGGGTGTGTCCCAACCCAAAGTCCACTGGGGCAGATGGACGGCTCCGTGATCATCCCTCTCCCAGGGTAGGCATGAGCATTTCTTCATTGTTTTCTGCCAAACCCTTCCTGGTTTCCATTTCACTGGCTGGCTGTCCCTAAGGTGTTGTCTCTGTAGCTCTAGTGGACTCTTGTGCTGCAGGGAATTTTATCACCGCGTACCCGCTCTCGTCTCCTCTTCCGGTCCAAGCCCTGGATAAACACCAAGAACTTCCCACTCCACCTGCCCTGTAAGAAAATGAGCCCCCAGTTTGTAGGGCCATTCAAGGTCCTCTGGAAGGTCAATGAGGTGACATACAGATTACAGCTCCCCACTAACTACCGGATCTCACCCTCTTTTCATGTTTCCTTTCTCAGGCCGGTGGTTCCTAGTCCCCTTGCTGATGCCGTCTCCCACAACACCCCTCTGCCTCCCCTGGACATCGCGGGAAGCCCCACCTTTGCCATCAGTTCCCTCCTGGGCTTCTGACGTTGTGGGGGTCAGCTCCAGTACCTGGTGGACTGGGAGGGGTACAGTCTAGGAGCGGTGTTGGGATCCAGTAGACAAGATTTTGGTTCCACATCATCTGAGAATTCCACCTTCGCAGCCTGGATCAACCGGCTCCTCGCCCTCAGGGTTGTCCCCCTGGCTGGGGGAGGGGTGTACTGTCATTGATTACTCTCCCTTCATTTAGCCTTCAGTAAGCCTTAGTCATCAGGCAGAATTGGTTTTGGTTCAATTCAATACACTTCTGTTTTGTTTTATCTTCATGATTATTATTAAACTCACTTCCTGCACCTTCAAATCAAAGCAAATTTGATTTGTGACATGCGCCAAATACAACAGGTGTAGACATTACAGTGAAATGCTTACTTACAAGCCCTTAACCAACAATGCAGTTTTAAGAAAATTCCACAAAACAGTATGAGATAAGAATAACAAATAATTAAAGAACATTAGTAAATAAAAATAGTGGGGCTATATACAGGGGGTACCGGTACAGAATCAATGTGCGGGGGCACCGGTGCTGCGGTAATTGAGGTAATATGTACATGTCGGTAAGTAATAATGCATAGATAATAACAGAGTAGCAGCAGTGTAGAAGAGGTAACCATTTGATAAGCTGTTCAGGAGTCTTATGGCTTGGGGGTAGAAGCTGTTTAGAAGCCTCTTGGAACTAGACTTGGCGCTCCGGTACCGCTTGCCATGCAGTAGCAGAGAGAACAGTTTATGACTATGGTGGCCGGAGTCTTTGAAAATTTTTAGGACCTTCCTCTGAAACCACAAGGTCCAGGTCCTGGATGGAAGGCAGCTTTGCCCCCATGTGTACTGGGCTGTACGCACTACCCTCTGTACTGCCTTGCGGTCGGAAGCAGAGCAGTTGCCATACCAGGCAGTGATGCAACCCGTCGGGATGCACTTGATGGTACAGCTGTAAAACCTTTTGAAGATCTGAGGACCCATGCCAAATCTTTTCAGTCTCTTGAGGACGAATAGACTTTGTTGTGCCCTCTTCACGACTGTCTTGGTGTGCTTCGACCATGTTAGTTTGTTGGTGATGTGGACACCAAGGAGCTTGAAGCTCTCAACATGCTCCACTGCAGCCCCGTCGATGAGAATGTGGGCGTGCTCGGTCCTCCTTTTCCTGTAGTCCACAATCATCTCTTTTTTCTTGATCATGTTGAGGATTCTGTCTTTGCACCACATGGTCAGGTCGATGACCTCCTCCCTATAGGCTGTCACACCGTTATTGGTGGTCAGGCCTACCACTGTTGTGTTATCAGCAAACGTAATGATGGTGATGGAGTCGTGCCTGGCCGTGCAGTCATGAGTGAACATGAAGTTAAGGAGGTGACTGAGAACGCACCCCTGAGGGGCCCCTGTGTTGAGGATCAGTGTGGCAGATGTGTTGTTACCTATCATTACCACCTGGGGGCGTCCCGTCAGGAAGTCCAGGATCCAATTGCAGAGGGAGGTGTTTAGTCCCAGGGTCCTTAGCTTAGTGATGAGCTTTGACGGTACAATGGTTTTGAACGCTGAGCTGTAGTCAATGAATAGCATTCTCACATAGGTGTTCCTTTTGTCCAGGTGGGAAAGGGCAGTGTGGAGTGCAATAGAGATTGTGGATCATCTGTGGATATGTTGGTGCGGTATGCAAATTGGAGTGGGTCTAGGGTTTCTGTGATAATGGTGTTGATGTGAGCAATGACCAGTCTTTCAAAACATTTCATGGTTACAGATGAGAACTACAGGTTGGTAGTCATTTGGGCAGGTTACCTTAATGTTCTTGGGCACAGGGACTATGATGGTCTGCTTGAAACATGTTGGTATTACAGACTCAGACAGTTGAGAGGTTGAAAATGTCAGTGAAGACACTTGCCAGTTGGTCAGAGCGTGCTCACAGTACACATCCTGGTAATCCATCTGGCCCTGCGGCCTTGCGAATGTTGACCTGTTTAAAGGTCTTAATGTGGAGAGCACAGTCGTCCGGAACAGCTGATGCTCTCATGCGTATTTCAGTGTTACTTGCCTCGAAGCGAGCCTAGAAGTAGTTTCGCTCGTCTGGTAGGCTCGTGTCACTGGGCAGCTCTCAGCTGTGCTTCCCTTTGCAGTCTGTAATAGTTTGACGATTCGATCTTAGTCCTGTATTGATGGTTTGCCTGTTTGAAGGTTCGTCGGAGATCATAGCAGGATTTCTTATAAGCTTCCAGCTTAGAGTCCTACTATTAGTCCTATATTATTCAAGTATGTCACTAGAATGATGATAAGGACAAAAATAGTATTTAATTTAATTGTTGAAAGCGATGAAAGAATGAAGCAACAATAGAGAAAGAGGAGGTAGGCTGTAGCACTAGAAGAAATATTATGAAAGCTATATATGCATCAGCCTACTAATTTTACAAATCGGCCCTATTATATATCAACATTTAAATCACATTCACAAGCCTAGAGCCTACTTGTAACTTTGTAGGCCGCATGTGCTGCACCAGAATTGCATGTTCTCTTCTGCTTTATCATGGTTTGAAGGATGTGCTTAATTCCAGTCCATATAATACAGTATAATACAATACAGTACAGTAATACAGTTCACACTCAAAAATATTTCCCTACTGGCTAGTTTCATTATTTACCCAAGAGAGCATTTAGCTAGCTACATCTATGGGCATGTATGCTTATCAGTTGAGCGTAATGTGCCTATATCATATACATTATGTAGTGGATAATGGCACAATCATTTGTGACCCGATTCAGGAAACTAGGTGTATGTCACAGGTCACGACTTCACAGGAGAGACTTTTGAACGTTTTTTACAATTTTTAAATCGAAATGCATTTTTTTGGCAGAAATATCTTTTCGAACATGTGAACTTTCATGTGCCTTAATATCAAACGTGTATGTCATCTGTAAATACAAATACAATTGTTACGAGCCTCGTTGGTTTAGCCACAGAAAAAGGCAGCAACCTTCCCGCTAGCCATGATTGGCTGAGATAATGAGTGGGCTGGACATGCTGAGAGATGAGTTTGGATTGGTCGGTGTTGCATCTTGTGTCTATAAAATGAGCTGCTCGTAAAGCGTAAATAACAGTTTCTACTGCAGTGTTTTTTAAAGATATCTTGTTGCTACTGCTCGCAATAACATTGCTGCCCTGAATTTATCAGGCTCTATTGACAAAGGTCAGTGGGAAAAAGTTGTGATGGACTACTTTCTGAACGACGATCATGCCATGCAATGCTGACTCTCATTTCATAACATGTTTTGAAATAAGTGGAACACAACTGCAAACTAAACGTACACAACACAGGATGTCTTATAAAATGTATTGCAGTCTGCCGTGAAGCTTTCATCCATGTATACATGTAAGAATCTAGCTACAGATTCAGATATTACACGCTTCTAATTTTGTCAGATAGTAAGTTAGTTTTCATTGCAAGCTAAAGCTTGCTGTTAGCTGGCCAGCTGGAGTTTGATGGCTCGCTTACTAACTAACAATGAACCTAATGTGAAGCTTTGATCCATGTATACAGTTTAGAATCTAGCTACAGATTCAGATATTATACCTTTCAAATTTTGTCAGAGTTGTTTTCATTGCAAGCTAAAGCTTGCTGTTAGCGTGCTAGCTGGAGTTTGACGATGGCTGGCTTACTAACAATGAACCTAATGTTATTTAGCTTGCTATTTAGCTTGCTATGACAATCGGTTTGTATTGCTAGTAACGTTACTCTATTGATTGGGATTATAGTAAAATAAAATAGCCAGCTAGCTAATGTTAATGTGACATGTCTAAACAAAAGATCCCAAGTTAAAGCTTGCTGTTAGCTAGCTAACGTTAGCTGAGGTTAGGTGGCTGGCTTGCTAGCTAACATTAACGTATGTGTAACGTTAGTGATGTTTTCTCAATGCCATTTCACATCGCTAGTTATAGCCTAATGTTAGCTAGCTAGCATTGAACTTATTTAGCTAGCTATGACAATCGGTTTGTATTGCTAGTTTAAGCTTTCTGTTAGCTAGCCAGCTGATGTTAGATGGCTGGCTAGCTACAGTAGCTAACATTACCTGTATGAACTGTGTGTAGTGATCTCATCTCAGAAAGCCATTTTGCATCTATTGTATAATGCAAAAAATATTTGTGTCTGGAATGTTTCTTTCAGCAGTAGAACACACCTGATTCTAATCCACCAGTCATAGTCATCAAAAAGAGAGCTAGCCCAAGAAAGTAAAGGCAGCAGTGCAGTCATCAACTTCATGCACCATTTCTTCACCAACTATGACATTGGGAAAACTCATGTGGACCTGAATTGTGGTAACTGCAGTGGCCAAAACAATAACAGATTTGTGCTCTGGTATTGTGCCTGGTGGGCTATGCATAAGTTCCACCACAATCTGGACCTTCACTTCCTGATCACAGGCCACACCAAGTTTGCCCCTGACTGGTGTGTCAGCCTCATCAACAGCGCTTCAGAAAGACCAGTGAACACTTTGACTGAGATTGCTGGTGTTGTGAAGGACAACACTGAAAGGGGTCAACATCCCAGAGCTGGTTGGACTGGAGGATGGTACGGTGCTGGTGAAAAGCTATGGCTGGCAACAACACCTGACTCAATACTTTAGGCCACTGCCACAAATCAAGCAGTACCAGCACTTCAGGTAAAACATGTTTTATTTGTATGTGGTTATTCTTATCTAAACTTGGGAGGTGAATTGATGTTATGCAGGGTTGTAATGTCTTCAGATTTTTTGTTTTACAGCTTCGATGCTCTGGAGCCTGGTGTTGTCACAAAGGTGAGTTCGGACTGTCGGGACCAGGATTCAGCTGCTGCGCAACGCTGACGTCCTTCCTCCCATAGATGGTCTACCTGTAAAATCACCACCTGGACTGGACACAAACTATCTTTTTGGCAAGATCAGGGAGTTGGGCAGGACAGAAACAGGCTCTCCGAATATAGATGCCCTTGTTAATGCGTGGTTTGGACGGACCAGTCATCAGAACTATCTGCAGTGCCTCTATTCACATGACTCTCTTAACACACACGCCATACGTTGCTGCTATTTTTTGTTACCCTGCTGCTCAGCCACTTTACCCCTGATTGTATGCATATAACTACCTTGTTTATCACTGATATCATTATTGATATTGTTCTTGTACATACTGTATATTTTATTCATATTGACACCATCTATTTCTGATATTGCTATTGATATTGCTACTATGCAAGAAACCATTTGGCTGTACCTGTTACATCTTCTGTAGAGACCATCCACTTAGCAAGACTTGATATATATAAAATGAATATTAATATTGTCATGTTTGTCATTTATTATCATGTCTTGTCCCTGTGCTCCCCATTCTATTCGTTTCCCTCTGCTGGTCTTATTTGGTTCTTTCCCTCCTTCTATCCCTCTCTCTCCCCCTCCCTCTCTCACTCTCTCGCTCTCTCTTCTCTCTATCGTTCCGTTCCTGCTCCCAGCTGTTCCTATTCCCCTAATCATCATTTAGTCTTCCCACACCTGTTCCCGATCCTTTCCCCTGATTAGAGTCCCTATTTATTCCTTTGTGTTCCGTTCCTGTCCCGTCGGTTCCTTGTTTAGTATTCACCATGCTGTGATTGCGTTTCGCCCTGTCCTGTCGTGTTTTTGCTGTGATTGTGTATCGCCCTGTCCTGTCGTGTTTTTTGCCTTCATCAGATGCTGCGTGTGAGCAGGTGTCTCTGTCAACTACGGCCTGCGCCTACCCGAAGCGACCTGCAGTCTGTGGCCGCTTCTCCAGTTATTCCCCTCTACAGACTAGAGGATTTCTGTTATTCCCTGTTTGGACTTAAATAAACTCTGTTTCTGTTAAGTCGCTTTTGGGTCCTCTTTCACCTGCATGACAGAAGGAACCGACCAAGGAATGGACCCAGCGACTTCAGACGCTCGTTACACTGCCGTCGAGATCCAAGGAGCCATGCTCGGCAGACACGAGCAGGAATTGTCTGCTGCTCGCCATGCCGTGGAGAACCTGGCCGCTCAGGTTTCCGACCTCTCTGGACAGTTCCAGAGTCTACGTCTCGTGCCACCTGTTACTTCCTGGCCTGCCGAGCCTCCAGAACCTAGGGTTAATAACCCACCTTGCTACTCCGGGCAGCCCACTGAATGCCGCTCCTTTCTCACGCAGTGTGAGATTGTGTTCTCTCTCCAACCCAACACATACTCTAGAGAGAGAGCTCGGGTTGCTTACGTCATTTCACTCCTTACTGGCCGGGCTCGAGAATGGGGCACAGCTATCTGGGAGGCAAGGGCTGATTGCTCTAACAAGTTCCAGAACTTTAAAGAGGAGATGATTCGGGTTTTTGACCGTTCAGTTTTTGGTAGGGAGGCTTCTAGGGCCCTGGCTTCCTTATGCCAAGGTGAACGGTCCATAACGGATTATTCTATTGAGTTTCGCACTCTTGCTGCCTCTAGTGAGTGGAACGAGCCGGCGCTGCTCGCTCGTTTTCTGGAGGGACTCCACGCAGTGGTTAAGGATGAGATTCTCTCCCGGGAGGTTCCTTCAGATGTGGACTCTTTGATTGCTCTCGCCATCCGCATAGAACGACGGGTAGATCTTCGTCACCGGGCTCGTGGAAGAGAGCTCGCATCAACGGTGTTTCCCTGCTCCGCATCGCAACCATCTCCCTCCTCTGGCTCAGAGTCTGAGCCCATGCAGCTGGGAGGGATTCGCATCTCGACTAAGGAGAGGGAACGGAGGATCACCAACCGCCTGTGCCTCTATTGCGGAGTTGCTGGACATTTTGTTAATTCATGTCCAGTAAAAGCCAGAGCTCATCTGTAAGCGGAGGGCTACAGGTGAGCGCAACTACTCAAGTCTCTCCATCAAAATCCTGTACTACTTTGTCGGTCCATCTACGCTGGACCGGTTCGGGTGCTACATGTAGTGCCTTGATAGACTCTGGGGCTGAGGGTTGTTTCATGGACGAAGCATGGGTTCGGAAACATGACATTCCTTTCAGAGAGTTAGATAAGCCTACGCCCATGTTCGCCTTAGATGGTAGTCATCTTCCCAGTATCAGATTTGAGACACTACCTTTAACCCTCACAGTATCTGGTAACCACAGTGAGACTATTTCTTTTTTGATTTTTCGTTCACCGTTTACACCTGTTGTTTTGGGTCATCCCTGGCTAGTATGTCATAATCCTTCTATTAATTGGTCTAGTAATTCTATCCTATCCTGGAACGTTTCTTGTCATGTGAAGTGTTTAATGTCTGCCATCCCTCCCGTTTCTTCTGTCCCTACTTCTCAGGAGGAACCTGGCGATTTGACAGGAGTGCCGGAGGAATATCATGATCTGCGCACGGTCTTCAGTCGGTCCCGAGCCAACTCCCTTCCTCCTCACCGGTCGTATGATTGTAGTATTGATCTCCTTCCGGGGACCACTCCTCCTCGAGGTAGACTATACTCTCTGTCGGCTCCCGAACGTAAGGCTCTCGAGGATTATTTGTCTGTGTCTCTTGACGCCGGTACCATTGTGCCTTCTTCTTCTCCGGCCGGGGCGGGGTTCTTTTTTGTTAAGAAGAAGGACGGTACTCTGCGCCCCTGCGTGGATTATCGAGGGCTGAATGACATAACGGTTAAGAATCGTTATCCGCTTCCCCTTATGTCATCAGCCTTCGAGATTCTGCAGGGAGCCAGGTGCTTTACTAAGTTGGACCTTCGTAACGCTTACCATCTCGTGCGCATCAGAGAGGGGGACGAGTGGAAAACGGCGTTTAACACTCCGTTAGGGCATTTCGAGTACCGGGTTCTGCCGTTCGGTCTCGCCAATGCGCCAGCTGTTTTTCAGGCATTAGTTAATGATGTTCTGAGAGACATGCTGAACATTTTTGTTTTTGTCTATCTTGACGATATCCTGATTTTTTCTCCGTCACTCGAGATTCATGTTCAGCACGTTCGACGTGTTCTACAGCGCCTTTTAGAGAATTGTCTCTACGTAAAGGCTGAGAAGTGCTCTTTTCATGTCTCCTCCGTTACTTTTCTCGGTTCCGTTATTTCCGCTGAAGGCATTCAGATGGATTCCGCTAAGGTCCAAGCTGTCAGTGATTGGCCCGTTCCAAGGTCACGTGTCGAGTTGCAGCGCTTTTTAGGTTTCGCTAATTTCTATCGGCGTTTCATTCGTAATTTCGGTCAAGTTGCTGCCCCTCTCACAGCTCTTACTTCTGTCAAGACGTGTTTTAAGTGGTCCGGTTCCGCCCAGGGAGCTTTTGATCTTCTAAAAGAACGTTTTACGTCCGCTCCTATCCTCGTTACTCCTGACGTCACTAGACAATTCATTGTCGAGGTTGACGCTTCAGAGGTAGGCGTGGGAGCCATTCTATCCCAGCGCTTCCAGTCTGACGATAAGGTTCATCCTTGCGCTTATTTTTCTCATCGCCTGTCGCCATCTGAGCGCAACTATGATGTGGGTAACCGTGAACTGCTCGCCATCCGCTTAGCCCTAGGCGAATGGCGACAGTGGTTGGAGGGGGCGACCGTTCCTTTTGTCGTTTGGACAGACCATAAGAACCTTGAGTACATCCGTTCTGCCAAACGACTTAATGCCCGTCAAGCTCGTTGGGCGTTGTTTTTCGCTCGTTTCGAGTTTGTGATTTCTTACCGTCCGGGTAGCAAGAACACCAAGCCTGATGCCTTATCCCGTCTGTTTAGTTCTTCTGTGGCTTCTACTGATCCCGAGGGGATTCTTCCTCATGGGCGTGTTGTCGGGTTAACAGTCTGGGGAATTGAAAGACAGGTTAAGCAAGCACTCACGCACACTGCGTCGCCGCGCGCTTGTCCTAGTAACCTCCTTTTCGTTCCTGTTTCCACTCGTCTGGCTGTTCTTCAGTGGGCTCACTCTGCCAAGTTAGCTGGTCATCCCGGTGTTCGAGGCACTCTTGCGTCTATTCGCCAGCGCTTTTGGTGGCCGACTCAGGAGCGTGACACGCGCCGTTTCGTGGCTGCTTGTTCGGACTGCGCGCAGACTAAGTCGGGTAACTCTCCTCCTGCCGGTCGTCTCAGACCGCTCCCCATTCCTTCTCGACCATGGTCTCACATTGCCTTAGACTTCATTACCGGTCTGCCTTTGTCTGCGGGGAAGACTGTGATTCTGACGGTTGTCGATAGGTTCTCTAAGGCGGCACATTTCATTCCCCTCGCTAAACTTCCTTCCGCTAAGGAGACGGCACAAATCATTATTGAGAATGTATTCAGAATTCATGGCCTCCCGTTAGACGCCGTTTCAGACAGAGGCCCGCAATTCACGTCACAGTTTTGGAGGGAGTTCTGTCGTTTGATTGGTGCGTCCGTCAGTCTCTCTTCCGGGTTTCATCCCCAGTCTAACGGTCAAGCAGAGAGGGCCAATCAGACGATTGGTCGCATACTACGCAGCCTTTCTTTCAGAAACCCTGCGTCTTGGGCAGAACAGCTCCCCTGGGCAGAATACGCTCACAATTCGCTTCCTTCGTCTGCTACCGGGTTATCTCCGTTTCAGAGTAGTCTGGGTTACCAGCCTCCTCTGTTCTCATCCCAGCTTGCCGAGTCCAGCGTTCCCTCCGCTCAAGCGTTTGTCCAACGTTGTGAGCGCACCTGGAGGAGGGTGAGGTCTGCACTTTGCCGTTACAGGGCACAGACGGTGAGAGCCGCCAATAAACGCAGGATTAAGAGTCCAAGGTATTGTTGCGGCCAGAGAGTGTGGCTTTCCACTCGCAACCTTCCTCTTACGACAGCTTCTCGTAAGTTGACTCCGCGGTTCATTGGTCCGTTCCGTGTCTCCCAGGTCGTCAATCCTGTCGCTGTGCGACTGCTTCTTCCGCGACATCTTCGTCGCGTCCATCCTGTCTTCCATGTCTCCTGTGTTAAGCCCTTTCTTCGCACCCCCGTTCGTCTTCCCTCCCCCTCCCGTCCTTGTCGAGAGCGCACCTATTTACAAGGTACATAAGATCATGGACATGCGTTCTCGGGGACGGGGTCACCAATACTTAGTGGATTGGGAGGGTTACGGTCCTGAGGAGAGGAGTTGGGTTCCGTCTCGGGACGTGCTGGACCGTTCACTCATCGATGATTTCCTCCGTTGCCGCCAGGATTCCTCCTCGAGTGCGCCAGGAGGCGCTCGGTGAGTGGGGGGTACTGTCATGTTTGTCATTTATTATCATGTCTTGTCCCTGTGCTCCCCATTCTATTCGTTTCCCTCTGCTGGTCTTATTTGGTTCTTTCCCTCCTTCTATCCCTCTCTCTCCCCCTCCCTCTCTCACTCTCTCGCTCTCTCTTCTCTCTATCGTTCCGTTCCTGCTCCCAGCTGTTCCTATTCCCCTAATCATCATTTAGTCTTCCCACACCTGTTCCCGATCCTTTCCCCTGATTAGAGTCCCTATTTATTCCTTTGTGTTCCGTTCCTGTCCCGTCGGTTCCTTGTTTAGTATTCACCATGCTGTGATTGCGTTTCGCCCTGTCCTGTCGTGTTTTTGCTGTGATTGTGTATCGCCCTGTCCTGTCGTGTTTTTTGCCTTCATCAGATGCTGCGTGTGAGCAGGTGTCTCTGTCAACTACGGCCTGCGCCTACCCGAAGCGACCTGCAGTCTGTGGCCGCTTCTCCAGTTATTCCCCTCTACAGACTAGAGGATTTCTGTTATTCCCTGTTTGGACTTAAATAAACTCTGTTTCTGTTAAGTCGCTTTTGGGTCCTCTTTCACCTGCATGACAAATATGTGTGGTCGTAACATGATTTCGTGACATACCACAACAATAACATGTGACCGTATCAAGTGTCCACCACTTATATATATGGCGCATGCATGCAAAATATTTTAAAGTACTACTTAAGTTGTTTTTTGTGGTATCTGTACATTACTTTACTATTTATATTTTTGGCAACTTTTACTTCACTACATTCATAAAGAAAATAGTGTCGTTTTTAGTACATACATTTTCCTTGACACCCAAAAGTACTTGTTTCATTTTGACAGGAAAATTGTCCAATTCAAACACTTATTAAAATAAAATCCCTGGTCATCATATCCAAGATGGCGTAGCAGTGTAGTCGTGGTTTGTTCGTCCTCTCGTGTACTTTTGTATTTTTCTTATTTTTTGTATATATTTTTTTTAATTCAATCCTTTTTCGATTTTGAATTCGATTATACTTTCCGGTAACCTACCAAACCCAATGTGATATGGAATCGTTATTATTTTTTTTAACTTTAGAACACATTCAAGAACCTCCAGAAGCTAACCAGCTAATTAGCTACCAGCTATTTAGTCATTCTTAGCCACTGCTAGTGGCTTTTACCTTCTGCACAGATACCAGCCCTGTTCTTAGCCTGGATATTACTCACCAATCTACCAGTATCGGACTGTCTCTCCACACCAACGCCGGATTCCTGCCGTAATCCCTGGGCCACTACTTCTAATCTTCACAGCTAGCTTGCACCCTCCGTGGCACCCAATATCGAAGCTATCCTTGAGGCCCACCCCCCAGCCTACTCAGCTGTTCACCCGAACCCCACTCATACACAGCTAGAGCCCAATACTCCACCGGATCCTAGCTGTAAAGTCTGGACCTTGGCACCGGATCACCGCTGCTACCGATTGGCTATAGTGGCTAACGCCACTGCCACGAAGCTAGCACCAGTTAGCCGTGCGCCAGGCACATCTCCCGGCTAGCAAACAAAATTTTACAATATCTCTTTCGCCATCTGGCTTGCATTCTCTGTCAACGCGGCGCCCGCCGCACCACCATGTCTGGTCTGCGGACGAATATTCCATCCACAGTGCCTTCAACCGGCCTCCGTCTGAGCAGATCCCCCCTACCACCCCCGGGCTACTAACTTTAAACGCCGTGTCGCCCGCGTGCTAGCGTAGTGGCGGCTTCCCTGTTCCATCTACTGCTGACCCCTGGACACTATGATCACTTGGCTACATAGCTGATGCCTGCTGGACTGTCCATTAATCACGGTACTCCATTCTGTTTATTTATGTTTTATCTGTCGGACCCAGCCGCGAACTCAGGCTCTGTGTGTAGTTAATCAGACCCTCTCTGCCTAGTCATCGCCATTTTACCTGCTGTTGTTGTGTTAGCTGACTAGCTGTTGTTGTCTCACCTGTTGTTTTAGCTAGCTCTCCCAATCAAGACCTGCGATTACTTTATGCCTTGCTGTATGTCTCTCTCAAATATCAATATACCTTGTATACTGTTGTTCAGGTTAGTTATCTTTGTTTTAGTTTACAATGGAGCCCCAAGTTCCACTCCTCATACCTCTGATACCTCCTTTGTCCCACCTCCCACACATGCGGTGACCTCACCCATTATAACCAGCATGTCCAGAGATACAACCTCTCTTATCATCACCCAGTGCCTGGGCTTACCTCTGCTGTACCCGCACCCCACCATACCCCTGTCTGCACATTATGCCCTGAATATATTCTACCACACCCATAAATCTGCTCCTTTTATTCCTTGTCCCCAATGCTCTAGGCGACCAGTTTTGATAGCCTTTAGCCGCACCCTCATCCTACTCCTTCTCTGTTCCTCGTGTGATGTGGAGGTAAACCCAGGCCCTGCATGTCCCCAGGTACCCTCATTTGTTGACTTCTGTGATCGAAAAAGCCTTGGTTTCATGCATGTCAACATCAGAAGCCTCCTCCCTAAGTTTGTTTTACTCACTGCTTTAGCACACTCTGCCAACCCTGATGTCCTTGCCGTGTCTGAATCCTGGCTTAGGAAGGCCACCAAAAATTCTGAGATTTCCATAACCAACTATACAACTTTCCGTCAAGATAGAACTGCCAAAGGGGGAGGAGTTGCAATCTACTGCAGAGGTAGCCTGCAAAGTTCTGTCATACTTTCCAGGTCTATACCCAAACAGTTCGAACTTCTCATTTTAAAAATGAATCTCTCCAGAAATAAGTCTCTCACTGTTGCCGCATGCTACCGACCCCCCTCAGCTCCCAGCTGTGCCCTGGACACCATCTGTGAATTGATCGCCCCCGAACGAGCTTCAGAGTTTGTTCTGTTAGGTGACCTAAACTAGGATATTCTTAACACCCCGGCAGTTCTACAATCTAAGCTAGATGCCCTCAATCTCACACAAATCATCAAGGAACCCACCAGGTACAACCCTAAATCCGTAAACATGGGCACCCTAATGACATTATCCTGACCAACTTGCCCTCCAAACACACCTCTGCTGTCTTCAATCAGGATCTCAGCGATTACTGCCTCATTGTCTGTATCCGCTACAGGTCCGCGGTCAAACGACCACCCCTGATCACTGTCAAACGCTCCCTAAAACACTTCTGCGAGCAGGCCTTTCTAATCGACCAGGCCCAGGTATCCTGGAAGGATATTGACCTCATCCCCTCAGTTGAGGATGCCTGGACATTCTTTAAAAGTAACTTCCTCACCATCTTAGACCAGCATGCTCCGTTCCAAAAATGCAGAACTAAGAACAGATATAGCCCTTGTTTCACTCCAGACCTGACTGCTCTCGACCAGCACAAAAACATCCTGTGGTGGACTGCAATAGCATCGAATAGTCCCCGCGATATGCAACTGTTCAGGGAAGTCAGGAACCAATACGCGCAGTCAGTCAGGAAAGCAAAGGCCAGCTTTTTCAAGCAGAAATTTGCATCCTGTAGCTCTAACTCCAAAAAGTTCTGGGACACTGTAAAGTCCATGGAGAAAAAGAGCACCTCCTCCCAGCTGACCACTGCACTGAGGCTAGGTAACACGGTCACCACCGATAAATCCATGATAATCGAAAACATCAACAAGCATTTCTCAACGACTGGCCACTCCAACCTCGGCCAACAGCTTTCTGAAACTGTCCGCCGCCATTGTCGCAACCCCTATTACCAACCTGTTCAACCTCTCCTTCATATCATCTGAGATCCCCAAGGATTGGAAAGCTGCCGCTGTCATCCCCCTCTTCAAAGGGGGAGACACCCTGGACCCAAACTGTTACAGACCTACGTATATCCATCCTGCCCTGCCTATCTAAGGTCTTCGAAAGCCAAGTCAACAAACAGATCACTGACCATCTCAAATCCCACCATACCTTCTCCGCTGTGCAATCCGGTTTCCGAGCCGGTCACGGGTGCACCTCAGCCACGCTCAAGGTACTAAACGATATCATAACCGCCATCGATAAAAGACAGTACTGTGCAGCCGTCTTCATCGACCTTGCCAAGGCTTTCGACTCTGTCAATCACCATATTCTTATCGGCAGACTCAGTAGCCTCGGTTTTTATAATGACTGCCTTGCCTGGTTCACCAACTACTTTGCAGACAGATTTCAGTGTGTCAAATTGGAGGGCATGTTGTCCTTTCCTCTGGCAGTCTCTATGGGGGTACCACATGGTTCAATTCTCGGGCCGACTCTTTTCTCTGTATATATCAATGATGTTGCTCTTGCTGCGGGCGATTCCCTGATCCACCTCTACGCAAACGACACCATTCTGTATACTTTTGGCCCTTCCTTGGACACTGTGCTATCTAACCTCTAAATGAGCTTCAATGCCATACAACACTCCTTCCGTGGCCTCCACCTGCTCTTAAACGCTAGTAAAAACCAAATGCATACTTTTCAACCGTTTGCTACCTGCACCCGCACGCCCGACTAGCATCACCACCCTGGATGGTTCCGACCTAGAATATGTGGACACTTATAAGTACCTAGGTGTCTGGCAAGACTGCAAACTCTCCTTCCAGACTCATATCAAACATCTCCAATTCAAAATCAAATCTAGAGTCGGCTTTCTATTTCGCAACAAAGCTGTCACGCCTTGGTCATTGTATTTTGTGTTTTCGTTATATTATTTGGTCAGGCCAGGGTGTGACATGGGTTTATGTTGTTGTATGTCGTATTGGGGTTTTTGTATTATTGGGATTGCGGTTGAGTAGGGGGGTTGTATAGGCTTGGCTGCCTGAGGCGGTTCTCAATCAGAGTCAGGTGATTCTCGTTGTCTCTGATTGGGAACCGTATTTAGGTAGCCGGGGTTTCGCTGTGTATTTCATGGGTGATCGTTCCTGTCACTGTGTAGTGTTCACCAGATAGGCTGTAATAGGTTTCACGTTCCGTTTGTTGTTTTTGTATTTATCAGTTATTTCATGTATCGTTCCGTTTTTCTTCATTAAAGACATGAGTAACCACCACGCTGCATTTCGGTCCGACTCTCTTTCGACAAACGAAGAACGACGTTACAGAATCACCCACCACACACGGACCGAGTGGCGTGGAAACAGGCAGCGACAGCTGGAGCAGCAAAAGGAGGATGAATTATTCGGAGAATGGACATGGGAAGACGTGTTGGATGGTAAAGGTTGTTACACTTGGGAGGAGATACTGGCCGGAAGAGATCACCTCCCATGGGAACAGGTGGAGGCACTAAGGAGAGCAGAGGCAGCCGGAGATAGGAACCGACGATACGAGGGAACACGGTTGGCAAGGAAGCCCAAAAAGCAGCCCAAAACAATTATTGGGGGGGGCTTAAAGAGAGTATGGCTATGCCAGGTAGGAGACCTGCGCAAACTCCCTGTGCTTACCGGGGGGCTAGAGAGACCGGGCAGGCACCGTGTTATGCTATGGAGCGCACGGTGTTTCCAGTGCGGGTGCATAGCCCGGTGCGGCACATACCAGCCCTTCGTATTGGCCGGGCTAGAATGGGCATCGAGCCAGGTAAGGTTGGGCAGGCTCGATGCTCAAGAGCTCCAGTGCGCCTGCACGGTCCGGTCTATCCAGAGCCAACTCTCCTTGTTTATCCTGAGGAGCCGAGGAGGAGACCAGAACCAGAGACGTTGTTAGAGGTGAGCGAAGCAGAGACTGTGGAGGAGTTAATGGGGAAAGTGGAGGAGAGAGTAATGAGGGAGTTGCTAGCATGGTGCTATAGGTACGATATTCGTCCGACGGAACGTGTCGGGATTTAATGGCACCTGGGTCAGCGCTCCATGCTCGTCCTGAGGTGCGTGTTAGTCAGCTGGTGAAAAATGTGCCAGCCTCACGCACGAGGCCTCCTGTGTACCAACCTAGCCTTGCATGTCCTATGCCAGTCCTGCTCTCAGGCTCTCCAGTACACCTTCACGGTCCAGTCCATCCTGTGCCACCTTCACACACCAGTCCTCCGGTAGCAGCTCCCCGCACCAGGCTTCCTGTGCGTGTCCTCGATCCTGTAGCACCAGTTCCAGCACCACGCACCAGGCCGTCAGTGCGCCTCGCCTGTTCAGCACAGCCAGAGCCTTCCTTCCCTCCTGCGCTGTCGGAGTCTCCCGCCTGTTCAGCGCTATCAGAGCCTTCCTCCTCTACAGCGCTGCCAGAGCCTCCTGCCTGTTCGGAGCAGCCTGAGCTGCCAGTCTGCAGGGAGCTGTCAGTCTGCAAGGTGCTGTCAGTCTGCATGAAGCAGCCAGAGCTGTCAGTCTGCAAAGAGCTGCCAGTCTGCAGGGTGCTGTCAGCCTGCATGGAGCAGTCAGAGCTGTCAGTCTGCATGACACAGCCAGAGCTGCCAGTCTGCAAGGAGCTGTCAGTCTGCAAGGAGCTGCCAGTCTGCAGGGTGCTGTCAGCCTGCATGGAGCAGTCAGAGCTGTCAGTCTGCATAAAGCAGCCAGAGCTGTCAGTCTGTTCAAAGCAGCCAGAGCTGTCAGTCTGCATGGAGCTGCCAGAGCTGTCAGTCTGCATAGAGCAGCTAGATCCGCCAGTCAGCCATGGGCTTCTAGATCTGCCAGTCAACCAGATTCTTCCAGATCTGCCAGTCAACCAGTCTCTTCCAGATCTGCCAGTCAACCAGTCTATTCCAGATCTGCCAGGCAACCAGTCTCTTCCAGATCTGCCAGTCAACCAGTCTCTTCCAGATCTGCTAGTCAACCAGAATCTTCCAGATCCGCCAGCCAGCCAGGATCTACCGGAGCCTACTACCTACCTGAGCTTCATCTCAGTACTGGGCTTCCTCTCAGTACTGGGCTTCCTCTCAGTACTGGGCTTTCTCTCAGTACTGGGCTTCCCCTCAGTTCCGGGCTGCCCCTCAGTTCCGGGCTGCCCCTCAGTTCCGAGCTGCCCCTCAGTCCCGACCTGCCCCTCAGTCCCGAGCTGCCCCTCAGTCCCGAGCTGCCTCAGTTCCGAGCTGCCCCTCAGTCCCGAGCTGTCCCTCAGTCCCGAGCTTCCCCTCAGTCCCGAGCTGTCCCTCAGTCCCGAGCTGTCCCTCAGTCCCGAGCTGCCCCTCAGTCCCGAGCTGCACCTCAGTCCCGAGTTGCCCCTCAGACCCGAGCTGCCCCTCAGTCCCGAGCTGCTCCTCAGTTCAGTGGGGTTCTGGGTGAGGACTATTAGGCCATGGACGGCGGAGAGGGTGGATTATCCCAGGACGCGAAGGGGAGGAACTAGAACATTAATGGAGTGGGGTCCACGTCCGAGCCGGAACCGCCACCATGGACAGACGCCCACCCGGACCCTCCCTATGGTTTTGAGGTGCGTCCGGGAGTCCCCACCTTAGGGGGGGGTTCTGTCACGCCTTGGTCATTGTATTTTGTGTTTTCGTTATATTATTTGGTCAGGCCAGGGTGTGACATGGGTTTATGTTGTTGTATGTCGTATTGAGGTTTTTCTATTATTGGGATTGCGGTTGAGTAGGGGTGTTGTATAGGCTTGGCTGCCTGAGGGGGTTCTCAATCAGATTCTCTGTCTCTGATTGGGAACCGTATTTAGGTAGCCGGGGTTTCGCTGTGTATTTCGTGGGTGATTGTTCCTGTCTCTGTGTAGTGTTCACCGGATAGGCTGTAATAGGTTTCACGTTCCGTTTGTTGTTTTGTATTTATCAGTTATTTCATGTATCGTTCCGTTTTTCTTCATTAAAGACATGAGTAACCACCACGCTGCATTTCGGTCCGACTCTCTTTCGACAAACGAAGAACGATGTTACAAAAGCCTCCTTCACTCACGCCGCCAAACTTACCCTAGTAAAACTGACTATCCTACCGATCCTCGACTTCGGCGATATCATCTACAAAATAGCTTCCAATACTCTACTAAGCAAACTGGATGCAGTTTATCACAGTGCCATCCGTTTTGTTACTAAAGCACCTTATACCACCCACCACTGCGACCTGTATGCTCTAGTCGGCTGGCCCTCGCTACATGTTCGTCGCCAGACCCACTGGCTCCAGGTCATCTACAAGTCTATGCTAGGTAAAGCTCCGCCTTATCTCAGTTCACTGGTCACGATGGCAACACCCACCCGTAGCACGCGCTCCAGCAGGTGTATTTCACTGATCATCTCTAAAGCCAAAACCTAATTTGGCCGCCTTTCCTTCCAGTTCTCTGCTGCCTGCGACTGGAACGAATTGTAAAATCTCTGAAGTTGGAGACTTTTATCTCCCTCGCCAACTTTAAACATCTGCTATCTGAGCAGCTAACCGATCGCTGCAGCTGTACATAGTCCATCGGTATATTCTTTATCCCCTTACACTGTGTATAAGACAGTAGTTTTGGAATTGTTAGTTGGAGTACTTGTTGGTTATCACTGCATTGTCGAAACTAGAAGCACAAGCATTTCGCTACACTCGCATTAACATCTGCTAACCATGTGTATGTGACAAATAAAGTCACATAAGTCACTTGGCTCTGTCATAACCTCACATGGTCTCTCCTATCATTACTATGCAGACGACACACAATTAATCTTCTCCTTTCCCCCTTCTGATGACCAGGTGGCGAATCGCATCTCTGCATGTCTGGCAGACATATCAGTGTGGATGACGGATCACCACCTCAAGCTGAACTTCGGCAAGACGGAGCTGCTCTTCCTCCCGGGGAAGGACTGCCCGTTCCATGATCTCGCCATCACGGTTGACAACTCCATTGTGTCCTCCTCCCAGAGCGCTAAGAACCTTGGCGTGATCCTGGACAACAAACTGTCGTTCTCAACTAACATCAAGGCGGTGGCCCGTTCCTGTAGGTTCATGCTCTACAACATCCGCAGAGTACGACCCTGCCTCACACAAGAAGCGGCGCAGGTCCTAATCCAGGCACTTGTCATCTCCCGTCTGGATTACTGCAACTCGCTGTTGGCTGGGCTCCCTGCCTGTGCCATTAAACCCCTACAACTCATCCAGAACGCCGCAGCCCGTCTAGTGTTCAACCTTCCCAAGTTCTCTCACGTCACCCCGCTCCTCCGCTCTCTCCACTGGCTTCCAGTTGAAGCTCGCATCCGCTACAAGACCATGGTGCTTGCCTACGGAGCTGTGAGGGGAACGGCACCTCAGTACCTCCAGGCTCTGATCAGGCCCTACACCCAAATAAGGGCACTGCGTTCATCCACCTCTGGCCTGCTCGCCTCCCTACCACTGAGGAAGTACAGTTCCCGCTCAGCTCAGTCAAAACTGTTCGCTGCTCTGGCTCCCCAATGGTGGAACAAACTCCCTCACGACACCAGGACAGCGGAGTCAATCACCACCTTCCGGAGACACCTGAAACCCCACCTCTTTAAGGAATACCTAGGATAGGATAAAGTAATCCTTCTCACCCCCCCCCCCCTTAAAATATTTAGATGCACTATTGTAAAGTGGTTGTTCCACTGGATGTCATAAGGTGAATGCACCAATTTGTAAGTCGCTCTGGATAAGAGCGTCTGCTAAATGACTTAAATGTTATGTTAAAAAATAAAATTTGATTTGATTTGATATATAGCCCACCCAAATTACCTACCTCAGCCCCATACTGTTTTTATTTTATTTACTTTTCTGCTCTTTTGCACACCAGTATCTCTACCTGCACATCTGCTAAATTGTAATTATTCACTCCTATGGCCTATTTATTGTCTACCTCCTCATGCCTTTTGCACACAATGTATATAGATTGTTTTTTTTCTACTATGTTATTGACTTGTTTATTGTTTACTCCATGTGTAACTCTGTGTTGTCTGTTCACACTGCTATGCTTTATCTTGGCCAGGTTGCAGTTGCAAATGAAAACTTGTTCTCAACTAGCCTACCTGGTTAAATAAAGGTTAAATAAAATCCATACTGCCTCTGATCTGGCAGACTCACTAAACACAAATGCTTTGTTTGTAAATGATGTTTGAGTGTTGGAGTGTGTCCCTGGCTATCCATCAGTAAAATATAATACAATTGTGCCATCTGGTTTGCTTAATATAAGGAAGTTGAAATGGTTTATATTTTTACATTTGATACTTAAGGACATTGTGCCCCTGGCTATCTGTCTTTTATATATATTTTAATATAATTGTGCAGTCTGGTTTATTATAAGGAATTTGAAATGGTTTATACTTTTACTCAAGTATGACAATTGAGTACTTTTTCCACCACTGGATGTGGCTGGGGGTTATAGCTTTTATTTCACATGACCCATCAATTTAGACAAGTGTATCTGGGTGTCATCTAATATTTATACAATATCTTTATCTGGAACCTTACTGTTTACCTGGAATTTTTCCTTATTGTAGGCTATTGCTTTCCTTATTGTACCACTTTTAGTCTTTATCACATAACCTCATGTGGATCCTTAGAGATGGGTGGGGCTGGCTTAAGAGGGTGTGAACAATGCTGAATGGGTGTAGAGAGAGGATAGCTCTTTAGTAGGTACCAAAACATTCAAAGGCCCTTTTCTCAAAAGCGAGTTACAAGTGTATCAACTTTCAAAGTAGAATTACTTTCCCATTGTTCCTCAAATATGTTTTGTATGATATACCATTTTGTAGCTCTGAGTCTCTACTTTTATCCCATGTAAAAAAACTGAACTTAAAAATGTTGCTACATAAGACCGAATCCAGGTTGTGAGTCACATTTGGGCTTTTTTGGGCTTGGGCTCATTAAATGTTAATGTAGGGCTCATATAATGTATTTCAAATATGGCTCATCAGGCTCAGGTAGTATCAGATATGAATTTTCATTCTGATCAAAGCTCTAATCAAATCCAGACATATGCTTTATAATGCTTTTGAATGACACTTCCGAGTTTGGTGGGAAATACCAGGTTACCTGGGAAAAAGTGATTTATTCTCGGGGTGGAACGTTTGTAAAAATACGGATGGAACATTTATAAAATACCAGGGAAATATTCTACCCTAATTGGTAGGGATGAGGGGTAAGGGAATAGAGAAATAAATTATCGACAGAGAGAGATAGCAGAGAGAGTAGACCGTCTATGCACGTTTGCGTATGAGAGGTAGAAATGGAGAGAATAAAGAGATGAGAATTTGGGGAAGAGAGATAAGGTTCATTAGAGGAGGTGTGCTGGAACAAGGCGTAATCTGCGTTTTAACCTCACCTTTAGAGGAAGGCCATAGTGGCCCTGTGATAAAGGAGAGGCACAGCCCAGCGCCACGAGCTGAATACTAATTCATCCTCCTTTTGTTATCTGGAGATGTCAGCTAATGGTGCTGGTAGGAATATTACTCAGTCCAGAATCTGGGACTGACAGGGGAGGAGGGGACATCCTTCCTTCTAACTCTATTCCTTTATCTCTCTGTCTCTGTGTCTATATCTGTCTTTTTCTCCATTTCTCTCCCTTTTGATATTTTTCTTTGTCTCCATTTCTCCCTCTCTCCATCTTTCTCTCTATTTCTCTCATATGCGCTCTCTATCTCCTTATATGTCTATCTTTATTTCTCTGTCTAGTTGTTGCTATGTCTCTCTCTCTCTCATGCTCTACCTTTCAGTGTCTGTCTGTCTTCCTCTCTCTCTTTTCATCGCTGTCTTTCAGTCTGTCTCTCTCTCTCTCTCCCTCTCTCGCATTCTACCTTTCAGTGTCTCTTACTCACTCTCTTTTATCACTATGTCTCTCTCTTTTCATTTTTCAGTCTCTATCTCTCCATGGAGAAAAAGAATGAGTGACCTGGGTCTGTGATGGTGTAAGTAGCAAGGATCAAGCCACGCCCACCTGAGAATACACATCTCTTTGCCATAATTTCTCTATATTTGAGAAGTGGATGCTCTATTTGTCAACTAATGGCCACTTCACCGATTGCTTTCAAAATGTATATTATTATTCCTTTAAGCTCCTAGTGGAGCAGTGGGACTCAACAGTGCATCTCCAGCTGACTCTGTTGTCTTGACCTCATTACGGTGGTTCTTCATCTCCTGCTCATTTGTCCGTCTCCATGTCGTCTTCGGGTGGCCAACCCTGTGGGTTCCACTCAACTACCTGCCTGGTTATGGTGTTTTGAGGTTTCATTAGTGTGTGCTTGATCCATTTTCAAAATAGAAAAATACAATATTCATTTGATTACCTGTGCAAGCCACATTGTCTCCTGGACTTACCTATCCGGAAAAGTGTGAAATGTCATGGTCATTTATTAAATTATACCCGTATGTACAGTACCAGTCAAAAGTTTGGACACACCGACTCATTCAAGGGTTTTTCTTTATTTTTACATTGTAGAATAATAGTGAAGACGTGAAAACTACGAAATGACACATATGGAATCATGTAGTAACCAAAAAAGTGTTAAACAAATCAAAATATATTTTATATTTGAGATTCCTCAAAGTAGCCACCTTTTGCCTTGATGACAGCTATGCACACTCTTGGCATTCTCTCAACCAGCTTCATGAGGAATGCTTTTCCTGCAGTCTTGAAGGAGTTCCCACATATGCTGAGCACTTGTTGGCTGCTTTTCCTTCACTGCGGTTCAACTCATCCCAAATCATTTCAATTGAAGTTTGGTGATTGTGGAGGCCAGGTCATCTGATGCAGTACCCCATCACTCTCCGTCCTGCCAAAAATATGTTTTACATTCACACGGCTCTCCTGTGAAGTCATGACTTGCGACATACGCCGGCATGTATCATTCAAAGAAGAAAACATGTCATATTTGACATTCAATTGAATAGCTGAGGTGCCACCAACGGAATCCATCTGGATTCCATAGATGTTCTGTCTCTCATTACATAATTGCTTATGTGCTATAATACAGAAAATATTTTATGGATTTGTTTTTATTTTTAAAATAGTTTGGTATCTCACTCCATTATGCAGCTGTTACACTCATCAGAACTGTATTTTTGACCTTCAATGTTGATGACCATTGCTAGTGTAAGGGGGTGTGAGTTTTAGTCCTGGTAATCATGAATCTGTATTTAACAACTGGATCTTGACTGAATTACTGCTTTTGTAATAGTGTCCCTATCTCAAAAAGACTGCTGTACTGGAAGGATATAGGTCAGAGTTTAGTTTTGTTCATTTGTAAGGCTGCCAATTGCTGTAATATTGACTTTGAATAGGCAGTGAGTGTAGCTCAATACCAATTTTGAATTTAGCTGCACCATAGACCAGAAAAAGCTTACAAAAAAGTTAGCCAGTTTCAGTTCACATTCTGTGTCAGAGGGGTGGTATTTCCAGAAGAGAGGTGGCACAGTGGGCAGAGAGAAAGAAACAGAGAGAGAGGGGGAGAGATGGAGAGAGAGAGAGAGAGAGAGAGAGAGAGAGAAGGTAGAGCCCTGAATACTCCACTTGGTGTCTGTGTTGAACCCTGCTGAACACCTCTCCCTCCTTCTCTCTCCTCATCTCTCCACTCCTCTGTTCTCTTTACTCTCTCTCTCTCATTCTCTTTCTCCTTCTCTTTCTCGCTCTCCCTCCTCTCTTTCTACTGGAGTTTACATTCTTGATGCATTGACCCATCAGTTAGAATTTAAAAAATGGCAGACGGAAGTAGGGTGTTGCGGCAGGTGACGCTTCTCCTACAGATGCTGTTATTTTATCTAAAACATCAGGTGTAAGCTGAACCCAGCTAAGTAACTCATGCAAAGATTTAAAGCTCAATTGTGTGTTTTATCTCCAGTACATTGTCATGATTGTCAGTTATGTAGCTGCTATACTGATAATCTCAGTTCGTCCTTGCTGGGATGACAATACTGCCAGAGAATATCAACACCAAACACATTGGTTCACCGTTCCACGGGAGCGGACAGTACACAGCATACCATAATGTTCTGAATAATGACCAAGTCTACCTCGCTCCCTATTCCACTGAACCGCTTAGGCAGAACAAACACAAGTCCAACATTTATAGGAAACTGTTAAACTACCTGTTCACTACCCTCCTTCTCTCCAGGGATGTGCAACTCAATCCTGGGCCTAACATCACCGAGCCATCGATTCTCACCGAAGTGGAAAGCAGTGGATGGCCTCGTCCACTGATCGTCACCGCTCCGGAACTGGGTAAGTGCTATGGTCCCGTGGTTTCTCTCGGGTCACCCGGCTCCAAGATGGAATTTGACTCTCCAAACATATCCAGGTCGCTAAGCCCAAGGGACTACTAGGGTGGCACTTGAACATTCGCAGTGTCATTTCAAAAAGTGATCAAATTCTCACAGACTCCAACCTTGACTTCCTCTGCCTCTCAGAGACACGGCTCCATAAAACCTCTCCATATGCCGCTCTGATTGTGCCTGAGTGGTCATGTGATAATGAACTAGAATGTATTGGCCTGAATGTTACACTGTCTCCCCAAATGACTTTTACCCTTTTTGGAATGTATAGGCCACCTTCCACAAAAAGTGTTTTTTTATCAGTTTAATAACATGCTTAGGGAATGTGATTTTGGGAAAGAGGTCATCTTAATGGGTGATTTTAACATTAATTATGAAGAAAAGTCTTGTAGGAAAACCCTCAAACGGATCACTAATGCCTTTGACCTTACACAGCTAGTTAAAGGGCCAACCAGGGTGACTTGTTGCTCTAAAACACAGATTGATTTGGTGTTCAGTAATAAACCAGAGAGAGTGACTAAATCCTTAAATATGGTTACTGGGCTATCTGATCATATTCTGACACTTATAGCCAGAAAGCTTTCTAAGAGCAGGTTTAACCTCTCTACTGTTAGAAAGCCTGGTCAACTCAGAATACCTAAGAGTGAATTAAATTATTTTGAAAAAGCAATCAAGGTAATTAACTGGAATGATCTTTTGTCCTATACAGACGTGGAAGCTGAAAGTCAGGTTTTTCTATCCACAATCCAGACTACAATAAATGGTTTCCTAAAGAAAATCAAATCCAAACCTGGCCAAAAGAGCACTCTTCCTGGGCTAAATGGAGAAATCTGGAAACTGATGAAAGAACGAGATCATGTTCTAAAAACAGCCCTAAAGTCCAAATTAGAGCATGACAGACGTAGGTTTACCATGTTGAGAAATAAGGTGATGAAAGAAATCAGACAGGCCAAGGCAAACATTTTTATTCACATAATTGGTGAAGCAAAGGGACATTCTAAATTGACCTGGGAGAATTTTTAAAAGTTAACTGGGAAAGACCATAGTAACACTGCAAAAAGACTACAAATCATGGTGAATGACAATCTTTATTTTATTTTATTTTTTTTCACCTTTATTTAAGCAGGTAGGCCAGTTGAGAACAAAATGTCATTTACAACTGCGACCTGGCCAAGATAAAGCAAAGCAGTGCGACAAAACAACAACACAGCTGTGAACACATGGAATAAAAAAACATACAGTCAATAACACAATATAATTTTTTTTAACAAAGGATGCATTCGAAATAGCAATAGCCTTCAATTCCTACTTTATTGTGAACAAGGTGATTAGCTCACAAAATAACTCTAAAACCAAAGATGTGTTTGGGCTGGACTCTACCTTTCTTAAAACCTCTTAAGACTCCCCCTCTATACTGCCCCTGTTGGAGAAGGTGCGTACCCATAGTAAACTGAAAATATTTTTTCCCAAAATTGCTAATATATGCATATAAAAAATATTATTGAATAGAAAACACTCTAAAGTTTCTAAAACCGTTTAAATTATGTCTGTATGTAAAGCAGAACTCTCAGGGCAGCCTTTCTCCCAAACTCTGTCTTGTGAAGAGAAAAGTTGGGTCAACTTTGACGTCATGGCCCCCACCTTTCCCAGGCAGCTACCGATCCAGGAACAGTTTCTATGTCTTCAGCGCGATGTCAGCTTTCAAGTGGCGCGTTCATTGTGAGAATCCCACGAGCCCTGCACGTTTGGCGGGCGAAATTGCTCGTGTCCCTCTGAAAATCATGCACTCTTTTGCGCGCGGATTGTCTGTTAGCGTTGCTCTTTGTTCTACAGCTAAAAACATCATAAAGCTCGATTTTGCACATCGTTTGACCAGTTTAATCGACATATAATATGTAAATTGGAAGTTTTGATGCGCAAGAGTGCTGGACCAGAAGTCATTTTTGACGCATTTCAACTGAAGCTGTTAGCATATGCTAATACAGGGACACACAACGTGAAACCAAATGATTTATTGGGTAAGTATGACTCCTTCTACATCTTTTGATGGAAGAACATCAAAGGTAAGGGAATATTTATGTGGTTATTTGGGGTTTCTGTGGACTCCAAACGTAGAGGAGACATAGTGCTAATATCTGAGCGCTGACTCATAGTATAGCCCAGTGAACGATGTCTGTAACGTTAAAAATAAATGTAATACAGCGGTTGCATTAAGAAGAAGTGTATCTTTGTAAATATGTGTAGAACATGTATATTTAGTCATGTTTATTGCTTGTTATCTGACGTTATCTGTCGGAGCTATCATCATTTCTCCGGACATTTGAGAAGCATTTTTTGAAATGTCGTCATTGTAAACCGAGATTTATGGATATAAATGGCATATTATTGAAAAAAATTTTACTGTGTAACATGTAATATTACTGTCATCTGATGAAGATTTTCAAAAGGTTAGTGAATTATTTATTTTTTAATCCTACTTTTAAATTATTATTTTATCTGGGACAAAATGGCCGCCACTTGCCTTTTGTTTCGGTGGTGATCTAATATAAATATGTGCTATGTTTTCGCCGTAAAACATTTTAGAAATCTGACTTGCTGGGTAGATAAACAAGGTGTTTATCTTTCATTTGAGCTATTGGACTTGTTAATGTGTGGAGGTTAAATATTTTTTGGAATATTTTTTCGCATTGTGCGTTATGGTAATGAGCTTGAGCCGTAGTCACGATCCCGGATCCGGGATGGGGAGTCATAAGAGGTTTTAAAAACTACAAAGAGTCACTCATTGGCCCGATTACTAAGGTCAAGGGGGTGTTCGTCAGGGGGTGTTTCCAGGGGTATGGAAGTCGGCCATAATAACGGCCATCTTTAAATCGGTTGACCCTGCTGATGTAAGTAACTACAAGCCCATTAGTATACTACCTGTGGTGTCAAAGGTTGTTGAAAAGTATGTAGCAGAGCAAATGATTGCCCACCTCAGCAACAGCCCCTTCACATTAGACTCCATGCAGTTTGGCTTCAGAGGTAAACACTCCACAGAAACGGCCAACTGCTTTCTGCTGGAAAATGTGAAGTCCAAGATGAACAAAGGGGGCATTGTTGGAGCTGTGTTTCTGGACCTAAGGAAGGTTTTTGACACTGTTAACCATGGGGTTTTCATCACAAAATTGTCCAGGTTCAACTTTTCCCCCAATGCCTTGAGATGGATGAAATCCTACCTTGAAAGCAGAACTCAGTGGGTCAGAGTGAGCACTGAGCTGTCGCCCACTCTTAGCTATGAAGAGGGCGTGCCCCAAGGGTCAGTACTGGGGCTCCTCCTGCTCAGCCTGTACATTAATGATCTGCCTTCTGTCTGTACTGGGTCTGAAGTTCAAATGTATGCAGATGATATATGTGCATGCAAAGAGAAAACAACAACCTGCACAAGAACTCACCACTGTAATGGTCCAGGTTACAAAGTGGCTCAGTGACTCATGTTTGCATTTCAATGTGAAAAAAAACTGTCTACATGTTCTTCACAAAGATTGCAACTGATGCTACTGAGCCAGATGTCTATGTGTCGGGAGGAGCTCCAGCTGGTATCTGATGCTACTGACCCAGATGTCTATGTGTCGGGAGGAGCTCCAGGTGGTATCTGATTTTAAGTACCTTGGCATCATACTTGATTCCAACCTCTCTTTTAAAAAGCTGGTGAAAAAGGTCATTCAAATAACCAATTTCAACCTCACTAATTTCCAATTTATATGAAATTGTTTGACTACAGAGGTAGCAAAACAGTACTTCAAATCTATGATACACCCCCACTTAACATACTGCTTGACTAGTTGGGGCCAAGCTTGCTGTACAACATTAAAACCCATTCAGTCTGTCTACAAACAGGCTCTCAAAGTGCTTGATAGGAAGCACAGTAGCCATCATCACTGTTACATCCTCAGAAAGCATGAGCTCTTGAGTTGGAAAAATCTTGTGCAATACACCAACGGTTGTCTTGTATTCAGGATCCTAAATGGCCTGGCTCCCCCTCCACTCAGTACTTTTGTTAAACAGAAACCCCAAACATATGGCAGCAGATCCATAAGGTATGCCATGAGAGGTGACTGTATAGTTCCCTTAAGGAAAAGCACCTTTAGTCAATCTGCTTTCTATGTGAGAGCTTCCCATGTTTGGAATACACTGCTATCAGACACACATAACTGCACCACCTATCACACTTTCACAAAAGCATGAAGACATGGCTAAAGGCCAATCAGATTTGTGAACATAATCCCTAGTTTTGTGTTGCCTCTTTCCATGTTGTCTGTAGCTTGTTAGGTGTGGAAACACTTTGTTGCTTTTATGGATTTTGTCTTGTTGCTTTTTGTGCTATGTTGCTCTGTCTGCGTGCTACGTCTTGCTTGTACTATGTGGCTCTGCGTGTGCTCACTGCTCAATGATTGTCTGTATTGTTATTGTAATTGTTTTTAATAACCTGCCCAGGGACTGCGGTTAAAAATTAGCCGGCTGGCTAAAACTGGCACTTTTACTGAAAAGTTTATTAATGTACACTGTCCCTGTAAAAATAAAAATAAACTCAAACAATTAAGGATGAGCTGCTGGCTTGTCTGACTGAATACAGCATCATGGTGGAGGCAGAGCTTTAAAAGCAGAGCTCTATCTCTCTGTCTGTCTCTTTCTGCTTTTCTTTATAGTCCTATAGGGCATGGGCAACAACATCCACACACACAGGCATACACACACGTACACACACTAACACACACGCACAGAGACACAGACACGCATGCAATAATGCGTACACATACAGCTCCTCCATCCTCGATCTTTCCTGATCCTGTAGGAGAGGAGCCAGAGGGGAGAACCTAGGCTGAGGTATGTCAGTGTAGCAGGAGAGACAGCGAGCTGCAACGGGTACTCGAACTGTGGCTCCTACGGTGCAGAAGTGAGCATCTCTACTGACCTGGACAAAAAGTATGTGTTTCTCTCCTTCTTTATTTCTCTTCATTCATATATCTTTATTTCTATTGCTTGCTCTCACCCACAACCTCTCACTGTGTCTCTCTCAACACACTTCTCTCTCTGTGTCCGTCCATCAGTGCTGTTCTTTTGGAGATAAAGCTGAAACTGTCCTTGCCTTTCCAGTGATACCCATTGACCTGCAGTAGCTGCTTCAAAAACCGACTGCAAAAAAAACACACACACACACACACACACACACACACACACACACACACACACACACACACACACACAGACGCTGGGGGCAGATTTATTCCTGTTCATCCATAAAATGTATATTTAGAGATAGCATCTTCAAAAGGGCTATGAACACATTGAAGCAACACAAAACACACACACACACATACATAACAGAAGGTAGACTGCTCTAACTTATCTCTGACTTTTACCCCTGTAATTGGGATGAATGGATTTCTGAGAGAGGGCTATTAGCACAGGAGGGGATTGTAGGAAAATAGGGCTGATAGAGTGGGCAGCCGTGCTTGTAGCCCCTAGGCAACGTTACAGTATTTTGTTTTTTATGTGTTTTCTTACATTACTAGGCCAGAAAACATTTTGTGTTATTACATACAGCCAGGAAAAACGTTTGGAAATCAGAGCGACGACAACTCACCAGCATTACGACCAGATATACGACTTTTCCGATTCGGATCCTTTGTTCGTATCCCCCAGGGCAATTGAACTGTTTCCAGAGGCAGATCCAGAAGAGGTACTCGGAGTGGACTTCTAGTCCGACTCAGGAGGCTCGCTCATCACCCACCACTTCAGAGTATATAACTCGCTAATGTTCACAGTCTCTGGATAATAGAGTTGATGTAAGGGTTTTCTTCTGGTGAAAGAGAGGCGGACCAAAATGCAGCGTGGTGGTTATTCATGTTTTTAATAAAGACGACTATACATGAACAGACTATATAAAACAAGAAAATTGAAAACCTAAACAGTCCTATCTGGTGCAAACACAGAGACAGGAACAATCACCCACAAAACCCAACACAAAACAGGCTACCTAAATATGGATCCCAATCAGAGACAATGACTAACACCTGCCTCTGATTGAGAACCATATCAGGCCAAACATAGAAATAGACAAACCAGACACACAACATAGAATGCCCACCCAGCTCACGTCCTGACCAACACTAAAACAAGGAAAACACCTACGAACGATGGACAGAACGTGACAGTTGACGAGCTGAGGCCGAGGATTTCCTTCCAGAGAGACATCAGCGATTATAACATACTCTGTTTCACAGAAACATGGCTCTCTCGGGATATACTCTCTAAGTCCGTACAGACAGTTGGGTTCTCAGTTCATCGCACAGACAGGAATAAATATCTCTCCGGGAATAAGAAGAAGGGTGTGATTGTGATGACATACAGGAACTGAAGTCCTTTTGTAGAGTGTAGTTATTCCCTCCGTAAGGCAATCAAACAGGCAAAACGTCAGTATAGAGACAAGGTGGAGTCGCAATTCAACAGCTTTACTTACTCTTTAAATTATTGTTTGCTTAGAGTTTTCCAATTTCCTCAGAAGTGGTTAGATTCTGTAGATTCTTCAACTACATTGAGCTGATTTCTGACGTGCTGTTCCTTCTTTTTCCGTTGTGTGTTTCTGTCTTGTTTTAGTGATTCACCATAGTGAAGGTGTAGGCTCAGGTTTTCTAGGTCTCTGTGTTTTTGTTTGGATAGGTTTCTCAATTTCATATGATTCAGTTATGAATACTTACACTCCAAACTACAATATATTTTACATGAGAACCACACAGAAGCTGGCAGCACCCCAGCTGTGAAACTGAACTGAAAGGCATGAGATGTCCAATGAACACAAACCCGTTTTCAATTACATGATATCCTCCCCTCTCACTGTATGTGTGTGTGAGGAATCACTCTGGAATGCAATTCCAGTGAATGTCACAAATTCCTGTCCAATCTTTCGACAAATGGAGGAAAATAGTTCCACAACTTCAGAACAGGTTCGGGTTTAAGTGGAGTGAAATAGATTTGCACTTTTTGCGAAATGTTCTGCAGGTGCTGTGTTAATGAATGTTTACACAGTTTTTTAAAAGTAATTGAAAATGAAATTGCAAAATCATCAGAGAACTATGTGTGTCACATTGAACTGTTAGCTCACACAAATAGATAACTCTTATTCTATAGTAGAATATTCAGTTAAAGCCATTGGGGAGAGTGAATCAAACCAATCTAGATGATCATTTTAAGTGGTTTATTATCTTGCTTATATTCTGCCTCCATCACAGTGAATTACAGCCTATCACAATTCTAAAAACAAATGGAAAAGTCTTTAAATCCATCATTATATTCAATACACCTTAATAGTTCCAATTTTACAGCTCACAAATGATGAATAATCAATCTGAAATAAATAATTATTGTTAGTAGAGAAATGTTGTCTGTTTGGTCCTCTCCATCACTGTGAACATGTGGTATGTAAATCAGGTTAGGCTTAACATACAATGTCTTAGGAAAGTATACACACCCCTGGACTTTTTGCCCCATTTTGCTGTGTTACAGCCTGAATTTTACATTTATAAAATGTAGATTTTGTGTTACTGGCCTACACACAATATCCCATAATGTCAAAGTGGAATTATGTTTGTAGAATTTGTTACAAATTAATAAAAAATTAAAAGCTGATATGTCTTAAGTTAATAAATATTCAACTCCTTTGTTATGGCAAGCCGTACGTTCAAGAGTAAAATGTACTTTGCAAGTTACATAATAAGTTGCATGGACTCACTCTGTGTGCAATAATAGTGTTTAAAATGATTTTTATATGATTACCTCATCTCTGTACCCCACACATACAATTAACTGTAAGGTCCCTCAGTCGAGCAGTGGATTTCAGACAGATTCAACTACAATGACCAGGGAGGTTTTCCAATGCCAAGCAAAGAAGGACACCTATTGGTAGATGGTTAAAAAAGCAGACTGAATATCCTTTTGAGCATGGTGAAGTAAATAATTACACTTTGGATTGTGTATGAATACACCCAGTCACTACAAAGACACAGGTGTCCTTCCTAACTCAGTTGCCAGAGAGGAAGGAAACCGCTCAAGGATTTCACCATGAGGCCAATGGTGACTTTAAAATAGTTACAGAGTTTAATGGCTGTGATAGGAGAAACCTGAGGATGGAACAATAACATTATGAAAAAATATTCCAAAACATGCATCCTGTTTGCAATAACACACTAAATAAAACTGCAAAACATGGGGCAAAGAAATTAACTTTATGTCCCGGATAAAAATGTATGTTTGAGCCAAATCCAACACAACACGTCACTGAGTACCACTCTTCATATATTCAGCAATGGTGGTATCATGTCATGGTTATGCTTGACATCGACAAGGACTAAGGAGTTTGTGGGGGTATAAAAATACATGGAATAGAGCTGTCATAACTGTCTTGGTCAGGTTACAGGAGAACACAACCCTGCAAATTACAGTGGGGCAAAAAAGTATTTAGTCAGCCATCAATTGTGCAAGTTCTCCCACTTAAAAAGATGAGAGAGGCCTGTAATTTTCATCATAGGTACACTTCAACTATGACAAAATTAGAAGAAAAAAATCCAGAAAATCACATTGTATGATTTTTTATGAATTTATTTGCAAATTATGGTGGAAAATAAGTATTTGGTCAATAACAAAAGTTTATCTCAATATTTTGTTATATACCCTTTGTTGGCAATGACAGAGGTCAAACGTTTTAATATAATATAATAATATATAATATATGCCATTTAGCAGACACTTTTATCCAAAGAGACTTACAGTCATGTGTGCATACATTCTACGTATGGGTAGTCCCGGGAATCGAACCCACTACCCTGGCGTTACAAGCGCTATGCTCTACCAACTGAGCTACAGAAGGACCACAGTCTTCACAAGGTTTTCACACACTGTTGCTGGTATTTTGGCCCATTCCTGTTTTGGGGCTGTTGCTGGGCAACACGGACATTCAACTCCCTCCAAAGATTTTCTAAGGGATGGGGATCTGGAGACTGGCTAGGCCACTCCAGGACCTTGAAATGCTTCTCACGAAGCCACTCCTTCGTTGCCCGGGCGGTGTGTTTGGGATCATTGTCATGCTGAAATACCCAGCCACGTTTCATCTTCAAGGCCCTTGCTGATGGAAGGAGGTTTTCACTCAAAATCTCCCGATACATGGCCCCATTCATTCTTTCCTTTACAAGGATCAGTCGTCCTGGTCCCTTTGCATAAAAACAGCCCCAAAGCATGATGTTTTCACCCCGATGCTTCACAGTAGGTATGGTGTTCCTTGTATGGTGTTCTTTGTCCTCCAAACACGACGAGTTGAGTTTTTACCAAAAAGTTATATTTTGGTTTCATCTGACCATATGACATTCTCCCAATCTTCTTCTGGATCATCCAAATGCTCTCTAGCAAACTTCAGACGGGCCTCGACATGTACTGGCTTAAGGAGGGGGACACATCTGGCACTGCAGGATTTGAGTCCCTGGCGGCATAGTGTGTTACTGATGGTAGGCTTTGTTGCTTTGGTCCCAGCTCTCTGCAGGTCATTCACTAGGTCCCCCCGTGTGGTTCTGGTATTTTTGCTAACCGTTCTTGTGATCATTTTGACCCCACGGGGTGAGATCATGGATGGAGCCCCAGATTGAGGGAGATTATCAGTGGTCTTGTATCTCTTCCATTTCCTGATAATTGCTCCCACAGTAGATTTCTTCAAACCAAGCTGCTTACCTATTGCAGATTCAGTCTTCCCAGCTTGGTGCAGGTCTACAATTTTGTTTCTGGTGTCCTTTGACAGCTCATTGGTCTTGGCCATAGTGGAGTTTGGAGTGTGACAGTTTGAGGTTGTGGACAGGTGTCTTTTATACTGATAACAAGTTCAAACAGGTGCCATTAATACAGGTAACGAGTGGAGGACAGAGGAGCCTCTTAAAGAAGAAGTTACAGGTCTGTGAGAGCCAGAAATATTGTTTGTTTGTTGGTGACCAAATACATATTTTCCACCATCATTTGCAAATAAATTCACTAAAAATCCTACAATGTGATTTTCTGGATTATTTTTCTAATTTTGTCTGTCATAGTTGAAGTGTACCTATGATGAAAAATACAGGCCTCTCTCATCTTATTAATTAGGAGAACTTGCACAATTGGTGGCTGACTAAATACTTTTTTGCCCCACTGTATATCTCAACCCCAACAGAGGAGGAGAGATCTAGGGGTCTGAAGATGTGGGGGTTTTACCTAGTATATGTTTGATGTTTATACATTATATGTTGTGTGGAAAATGTCTAAATCAAAGGGAATGTTTTGGTAAAGACGAAGTGTGAAGTTAGTTGTCTAAAATTGGATTTGAGAAAAACCTAGACCTTGGTACGCCCAGAGAATTGCCCTAAAGGTGGATACGACCACTTCTGACCCAAGGGTATAAAACCTGTGGGTGAAGAATTTACAGAGGAGACTACGTGACCCAAACTGCAGCCAAGGTCTAAAAAGTCAACAAACCCAGAACGCAACACAAGTTTGAAGACAAATAAATATTTTTCTACCCAAGCTACAGATGAGTAGCTGTGTCTAAGCGGGTGAATTCAAGCCGGACCCCCTAGCATCCAATCCCAGCGAATCGTGGTATCTAAACGGTTTCATTCCTATGCTGTGAGCTCTGAGCTACAGAGCTGTCTGTCCTCAGAAGACCCCTTCCAGAGCAAGGGTGAGGGAACAGACTCCTAAGCCAAAAGGACACTGACATTGTGAGGAAGACCAGAAAGGTGTGCCGGAGAAGTGTGTCATCGAGCAGCCTGAACGGTCCCCTGAACAGTCCACGCAGAGAATCGTTGGAGATCTTCCCCATGTAATTACATCATTATATTCTGACCCATAAGAGCGCCAGTTTGGGACAAGGCTAGGGTTAGAATAGCATAGCTGACAAATTCACCCAAATGTATATTTCTCTCGTGTACTCTCTTTTTCCTCTCTCTCTTTGAAATCCCCATTTTTGGTAACATGCGCCATAGTGTTGGCCCGTTAAACTAAGTTCTAATCAATAGCCTATAATGTGTTTTGTCTATGTGTATCTTTTATCATTATTTTAGCTTTCTCGTAAATAAATATTCAACTAAGATTGGTGTGGTACAAACTCATTGGTGAGACCTGGGTCCATGCAGATTCACAGACTATACGATGTTCAGAACGAGATTGGAGAGGTAACTGGTTAATTAACGGCTGTTGTAAAATTGATATTCTGATATTCTTTGAGTTAATTTGGGAAATAGAAACTCAATAAAAACATATTTTCCCATGGTGCCCCAGGTTAATGAGTTAATAATGGCTTGATTCAGTTAATCACGCAATTAGAAACTTTTAATTATTCGATGAACAACAACAACGTCACGACAGAGCTAAGCACAGGCAAAATCCTAGAGGAAAACCTGTTTTAGTCTGCTTTCCACCAGACACTGGGAGAGTAATTCACCTTTCAGCAGGACAATAACCTAAAACACAAGGACAAATATACACTGGAGTTGCTTACCAAGATGACATTGAAAGTTCCTGAGTGGCCTAGTTACAGTTTGACTTAAATTGGCTTCAAAATCTATGGCAAGAACTGAAAATGGCTGTCTAGCAATAATCAACAGCCAACTTGACAGAATTTGAATAATTTGAATAATTTTATAAAGACTTCAAGAATAAACATTTTGAAGAATTTTATAAAGAATAATGTGCAAATACTGTACCATTCATGTGTGCAAAGCCCTTGGGGATTTACCCAGAAAGACTCACCACTGTCATCGCTACCAAAGGTAATTCCGACATGTATTGACTCAGTGGTGTGAATTTCCATGTTCATTTTCAATACATTTTCTAAAATGTCTAAAAACATGTTTTCACTCTGTCATTTTGGGGTATTGTGTGTAGATGGGTGAGAGAAAATATTTTTGAACCATTTTGAATTCAGGCTGTAACACAACAACATATGGAATAAGTAAAGGGGTATGAATACTTTCTGAAGGCCTGAAGACAGGATAATCCAACTAAGCCAGCTATGACACATGCCCTTGTCATGTAAGACTGCAGCATACCAAAAATACATCCACAACTAGATTCCTCATTAGTGTCACCGCCCAGCAGTATAGGATGAAGCTTTTCTTCTGAGAGTTACATGGGCTAACAGCATTCAACATAAGGTGAGAGCTGTCCAGTGCCTATACACACACAGTGTGTGTGTGTGTGTGTGTGTGTATATATGCCATTTAGCAGACGTGTGTGTGTGTGTGTGTGTGTGTGTGTGTGTGTGTGTGTGTGTGTGTGTGTGTGTGTGTGTGTGTGTGTGTGTGTGTGTGTGTGTGTGTGTGTGTGTGTGTGTGTGTGTGTGTGTGTGTGTGTGTGTGTGTGTGTGTGTGTGTGTGTGTGTGTGTGTGTGTGTGTGTGTGTGTGTGTGTGTGTGTGTGTGTGTGTGTCATCTCAGGCCTGATAAACACAAATGAAAAGGTCCATTTGGTGCTGGTCCCTGGAGGGGAAAGAAACAGGAGATACTGGAAGCTCAGGCTGCTGGGTCTGTCTCAGAGAGATGAGGTCTTGATTTACTGGAGCCGTGATACCAGTCTGGTGTATCTGCAGATAACAGAATTAAGCTATACCGTAAGGTAGGAAATCAGAAGAAGTGTGTAGTAGTATCGGATGTTGTGTGTAGGGGGATGGAATGTACTTTACAGGTATGGTGCAACTCTTGCTACAAACATTTGGCTCAATCCAGACTGATTTTGCCCTTCGGTGAATTGATATGATGATATAGTAGTTTGTTGTTGTCATTGCACATTGCCTGGATGGGATGAGAAAATCAGAGCAGGGCATTCAGTTTGGTGAAACAGCAACATGAAGTAATAATGATTTAGATGTTTTTCTACCACCAGCTGTGTATTGATTTACAAATACATCTAGAAGATTATATCTTGTTTTGTTTGTATCATACAAACTTCATGGCTAAGTTGTGAGAGTGTGATCCCTGAGAGGCCTGCTGTAAAGCCAGAACCACCCTGGGACACGCTCCAATCACACTTCCAAATCCATCTCTACTGTTTATTTTCTAATGAGTTCTTACCAAGAGAGAGTGAAAGTGAGAGGAGACAGAAAACACAACAAGGCCTTTGGCAAGTGACACAAATCCTGGTTTTGTGCTTTTCTGACTTCGTAATTTTTCTAATTTGTCTTGGATGGTGGTTCGGCTGATCTCAGTTAAACTTTTAATAAGCCCTATTTCACAGCGCGTAGCTGAGAGATTAGAACTGACAGGGCTGGCGTGGGCTAGCAGTCAGAGAGCAGCTCTGAGCAGTTCCAGGGCTTTGCTCCGGCTTGGAAATGGTTTAAGAAACGGAAAAAGACAGGGTCCGGAGGTACTCTGCCTTGCACCATGGGACAGAGGGACGCTAGGGCCCAAAGGCCGTCTGCCTTGCACCAGGGGGAGTGATCATGCAGAATCACTCATTTATATTAGAAAAGATCCTGTGCCTTGGAGAACATAAGTTGTGCCAAGAGAACCATTTTTTTAGACAAGCTAAGTTTTCATAACTGTAATGTTTACATGAATTCTGATTATTTCCAGGAATACACAACATTCTGAGATATATGTAGATATATTTGTCATAAAGAATACCATATTTCCCTTGACAGAGTGATGCTGAATGTAAAATAATGGATCAATTTACCCCACTCTCCCCTACACTAGGAAGGGTTGCCTGGTGAAACAGACTGACCCCTGTGCTCCCATTCCTGTGGACGGTCGAAAGAGGCTATAGGAAGGGTGCCAGAAGTGTATTTGGAATTCAGCCGAACATAGGGATTAAGGTGTATAAGGTATAAGAGGTTGTTCTCACAAACTAGGTCTGCAAGATGGAGCAGGCAAACTCTCTAAAAGTGATGGCTTCATTGCTTCATAGCTTCATGACTTCATGGTTTCATGGCTTCATGGCTTCATGGCCCAGGCCAGCTGATTATCCTAAGAGTGACCGAACTGCAGCATGAACCAGAGGAACAGAACAGATCCACTTGGCTAGGGGGTGGATGTCTGTCATTTTATGGATGTGTATCATGTGGTCCTTCTGTAGCTCAGTTGGTAGAGCATGGCGCTTGTAACGCCAGGGTAGTGGGTTCGATCCCCGGGACCACCCATACGTAGAATGTATGCACACATGACTGTAAGTCGCTTTGGATAAAAGCGTCTGCTAAATTGCATATATTATTATATATTATCATTTTAGCCATATTGGCAAGAGGGGGGGGTTAGTGCCAGAGGAGTGATGGAAGGAAGACAGTGAGAATGAAAAAAATACTGTGATTTTTACTGTGATTGGAAGGAAGATGAGAGCAGGTACAGAGGGAGATTAAACCAGCGAAAAGTACAAAGACACTTTCAAAAATAAAAAAATAAAACATTTTGAAAGATTCTCATTTGCGTACTACAATGTACATTTTTTTATATTATTCCCTCAGATACTTGAGATCTAATGATGGAAACCCGAAACTTCAAATACAGAGTGAGTCAGATTAAAAGGCTATTGTATGTTACCACAATGAAACCTGACAGTTATTGTGTGATAATTTGATGAGAAAAGAGTTTGAATGGGTCTTGATTGGGCCAGAAACAAGCCCTAGCAATTACATACAGATCATCAGAACAGAACTCAAACCTGTGACTGTCCTGTGTGTGTGTGTGTGTGTGTGTGTGTGTGTGTGTGTGTGTGTGTGTGTGTGTGTGTGTGTGTGTGTGTGTGTGTGTGTGTGTGTGTGTGTGTGTGTGTGTGTGTGTGTGTGTGTGTGTGTGTGTGTGTGTGTGTGTGTGTGTGTGTGTGTGTGTGTGTGTGTGTGTGTGTGTCTTTCTCTCTTTCAAGGTGTAAGGCACTTACTTCTTTACTCTAGCTGTCATCAGAGGCAACGAGCAACAGTAGCTCCCAGCAACAAAAACAGCTTGTCGTGCTCTAGCTGGAAGCCAGCTGAATGTTGCTTTCTGGTGGCCAAAGGTGGAAAGAATCTGTACACTGTCACACCTCCATGCACTAAAGTACCTCTAATGTTGCTATAAGCAAGGGAAACAACAGACTGCACACAGGCAAAGCATGACCAGACCTTCAACTGCTTATGGTTTTCTCATGCACTGACGTCTGTTTTGAGATGCCTTTTAATAAATAGAGGAAACAGTCGTATAAAGCTAGACACAGGTATTGTGATATTATGTAGGTCTACTGCACACAGTTGAAAGCATTACCAGTCCTTGAACTGCGTACAGTCTTCTACATTGGCGCAGAACATACACAGGAAATAAGTCTGAATGGTAGGGCATACAGATGTTGGGTCTTAATTTGACCAGTTTCGTACGGTGGAGTTAAATATTCATGCAGCAGGATGATTTGATTATTCCCCCCCAAAGGTGATCATTTCTAACGGTAAATGAGTTTTGATAGGGTATAGTAGGCTACTGTTTAGGTGTAGCCTACGGCTGCATTTTGGATACACTTGTATGTCATTTGAACATCTTGGCCACGTTCTGTTATAATCTCCACCTGGCACAGCCAGAAGAGGACTGGCCACCCCACATATGCTCTCTCTAATTCTCTCTTTCTTTCTCTCTCTCGGAGGACCTGAGCCCTAGGACCGTGCCCCAGGACTACCTGACATGTTGGCTCCTTGCTGTCCCCAGTCCACCTGACTGTGCTGCTGCTCCAGTTTCAACTGTTCTGCCTTATTATTATTTGACCATGCTGGTCATTTATGAACATTTGAACATCTTGGTCATGTTCTGTTATAATCTCTACCCGGCACAGCCAGAAGAGGACTGGCCACCCCACATAGCCCGGTTCCTCTCTAGGTTTCTTCCTAGGTTTTGGCCTTTCTAGGGAGTTTTTCCTAGCCACCGTGCTTTTACACCTGCATTGTTTGCTGTTTGGGGTTTTAGGCTGGGTTTCTGTACAGCACTTTGAGATATCAGCTGATGTACGAAGGGCTATATAAATAAATTTGATTTGATTTGATTTGATTTGATTTGTAGGTTGCACTTCAGAGAAATTGTTGTACACTTGAATGTCTCAGTAGTAGGACATGTATTCTGTCTGGTGCTTTTGAGCGAGAGAGAGAAAAAGAGAACTGCAGGTCTTCAGTGAATTTATGTAAATCACAATGCTCATTTGAATTTATTGCAGCAAAGGAAAATTCTAAGCAACAACAGAGTGATCCAATTAAGATACTACACCTGTACCTTGAATGAGAAGGAACTCCTTGAAATTGACTATCACACAGGTGAAAGCATGAGCAGTTCTTGAACTGCTTAGTGTTCTATATAAAAAAATATATATATATATTTTATTTCAGCTTCCCAACCCTGAAAGTACAGGAAGGTCAAGATGTAGTGTTGATGCTACCAATGGATGCATGCATTCTAAACTCAAAATTTCCACTGTAGATCTTCAATCATGGGCTCATATGATAGCCCATACTTATAAGCTACTGGCTCTATATTGAGTGCACCAGAGGGTTCTCATGGCATCATTTTTCTTGCTTTGGGTAAACATTGTCATTTTGGCCCAGCAGTATTGAGACACCCCAGTCAGCCTTGTTTAATGGAAGTATCCATCTGCAGTGATTCATGATGTCTCCATAGTGACAGGAAGCTGAGCACTGATGATCAGTGATGGGGGAATACTACCTCTGTGTGGCCATACAGAGTAACTGCCGTTTACTGACAGACAAAATAGTGTCACTATACAGAAATCGTTTAAATGGACCATACAAAATATAAAATACTTAGGATGCTTAATCAGTGACAACAAACCACAAATATATAACTAAATGGAACAATCATACCATAAATCTTAAACCTATTTAGAATGGCATGGCTTCTTAAGTTCTTATATTTATTCTCTGTAATACCATTTGCCCCATCATAATACCTTATTTATACTATATCATAACATGCTTTCTATGGACAAATGAAACTCATAGATTTAAAAGGAAGGTTTTACATCTTCCTAAACCTGAGGGTGGTTTTAACCTTACAGACTTAGAATTGTATCGACTCGCCACCCAGGACTTTTACTTGCAACATACACTGAGTATAGAAAATATTAAGAACACCTGCTCTTTCATAACAGACTGACCAGGAGAATCCAGGTGAAAAATCTATGATCCCTTATTGATGTCACTTGCTAAATCCGCTTCAATCATTGCGGATGAAGGGGAGGAGACAGGTTAAAGAAGAATTTTTGAGCCTTGAGACAATTTAGACATGGATTGTGTATGTGTGCCATTCTGAGTGTTAATGGGCAAGACAAAAGGAAGGTGTTCCTAATGGTTGGTATACTCAGAGTATATGCATGCACACACACACACACGGTACCAGTCACAAGTTTGGACACACTTACTCATTCAGGGGTTTTTCTTTATTTTTACTATTTAGAATAATAGTGAAAACAACATTATCAAATAACACAAGGAATCATGTTGTAACCAAAAAAGTGTTAAACAAGTCAAAATGTATTTTAGATTTGAGATTCTTCAAAGTGGCCTCCCTTTGCCTTGATGACAGCTTGGCACACTCTTGGCATTTTCTCAACCAGCTTAATCTGGAATGCTTTTCCAACAGTATTGAAGGGGCTCCCACACATGCTGAGCACTTGTTGGCTGATTTTCCTTCACTCTGTGGTCCAACTCATCCCAAACCATCTCAATTGGGTTGAGGTCGGGTTATTGTGGAGGCCAGGTCATCTGATGTGTCACTCTCCTTCTAGGTCAAACAGCCGTTACACAGCCTGGAGGTGTGTTGGGTCATTGTCCTGTTGAAAAACAAATGATAGTGCCACTAAGCACAAACTAGATGGGATGGTGTATCACTGTAGAATGCTGTGGTAGCCATGCTGCTTAGTGTGCCTTGAATTCTAAATAAATTGTCCACAGTGTTACCAGCAAAGCACCCCCACAACATCACACCTCCTCCTCCACGCGTCACAGTGGTAACCACACGTGGCGATCATCCGTTCACCTACTCCGCGTCTCACAAAGACACAGTGGTTGGAATCGAGGTAACTGGGTTTTCCATGTGTCGGTCCTCATGAGAGCCAGTTTCAACATAGCACTTGATGGGTTTGCTACTGCACAAATTAACTGGATTGACTGACCTTCGGTTCTTAAAGTAATTGATGATGGACTGTCATTTCTCTTTGCTTATTTGAGCTGCTTTTGCCATAATATGGACTTGGTCTTTTACCAAATAGGGCTATCTTCTGTATACCATCCCTACCTTGTCAAAACACAAAAACTGATTGACTCAAACACATTTCTTATTTGATTTATTTCACCTTTATTTAACCAGGTAGGCTAGTTGAGAACAAGTTCTCATTAACAACTGCGACCTGGCAAAGAATAAAGTAAAGCAGTTTGACACATACAACAACACAGAAATACACATGGAATAAACAAACATACATTCAATAATAAAGTAGAAAAAGTATATATACAGTGTGTGCAAATGAGGTAAAATAGGGGAGGTAAGGCAATAAATAGGCCATGGTGACGAAGTAATTACAATATAGCAATTAAACACCGGAGTAATTGATGTGCAGAAGATGAATGTGCAAGTAGAGATACTGGGGTGCAAAGGAGCAAGATATTACAGATGGGCTATATACAGGTGCAGTGATGGCTATGTACAAGTGCAGTGATCTGTGAGCGGCTCTGACAGATGGTGCTTAAATCTAGTGAGGGAGATATGAGTCTCCAGCTTCAGTGATTTTTGCAGTTCGATCCAGTCATTGGCAGCAGAGAACTGGAAGGAAAGGAGGCCAAAGTAGGAATTGGCTTTGGGGGTGACTAGTGAGATTTACCTGCTGGAGCGCGTGCTATGGGTGGGTGCTGCTATGGTGACCAGTGATCTGAGATAAGGCAGGGATTTACCTAGCAAAGACTTATAGATGACCTGGAGCCAGTGGGTTTGGCGATGAGTATGAAGCGAGGGCCAACCAACGAGAGCATACAGGTCGCAATGGTGGCTAGTACATGAGGCTTTGGTGACAAAACGGATGACATTGTGATAGACTGCATCCAATTTGTTGAGTAATGTCTTGGAGGCTATATTGTAAATGTCATCGCCGAAGTCAAGATCGGTAGGATGGTCAGTTTACGAGGGTATGTTTGGCAGCAAGAGTGAAAGATGATTTTTTTGCGAAATAGGAAGCCGATTCTAGATTTAATTTTGGATGGGAGATGCTTAACTTCTTAAGGTATAGGGGGCAGCATTTTTACTTTTGGATAAATAGCGTGAAAAATGTAAACTTCCTGCTACTCATGCCAAGAATATAAGATATGCATATTATTAGTAGATTTGGATAGAAGACACTCTGAAGTTTCTAAAACTGTTGGAATCATGTCTGTGAATATAACAGAACTTATGTAGCAGGCAAAACCCTGAGGACTAACCGCTCAGAATTTATTTTTTGAAGTCTGTCTGTTCACTGTTTCTCATTGGCAAACAATATTTCTTAGGAACTTGTTTTCAGTTCCTACCGCTTCCACTGGATGTCACCAGTCTTTGGAATTTGGTTGAGGTTATTAATTTGTGCAATGAAGAAGTAGGGCCAACTAGGAACTGCGTAACACTGTTGAGAGTTGTGCAAGACTTGAAACGTAGCTTGGTTTGTTGTGTTCCTATATTGAACACAGATAGACCCATCTTCAATTTGATCGATTATTAACGTTTAAAAATACCTAAAGTTGTATCATAAAAGTATTTTGAAATATTTTGGCAAAGTTTATAGGCAACTTTTGAAATATTTTGTAGTGACGTTGCGCATTTTGGAAGCTGTTTTTTCTGGATCAAACGGGCCAAATAAATAGACATTTTGGATATATATGGACGGAATTAATCAAACAAAAGGACCAATTGTGATGTTTATGGGACATATTGGAGTGCCAACAAAAGAAGCTCGTCAAAGGTAAGGCATGTTTTATATTTTATTTCTGCATTTTGTGTAGTGCCTGCAGTGTTGAAATATGCTACCCTCTTTGTTTACTGTTCTGCTATCATCAGATAGCTTCTTATGCTTTCGCATATGGTTTGTCCTCGGGGTTTCGCCAAATAAGTTCTGTTATACTCACAGACATCATTCAAACAGTTTTAGAAACTTCAGAGTGTTTTCTATCCAAATCTACTACTAATGTGCATATCCTAGCATCTGGGCCTGAGTAGCAGGCAGTTTACTTTGGGCACACTTTTCATCCGGACATGAAAATACAGGGGTGCAGCTCTTGCATTCTGCCATATGAGTTCTGTTATACTCACAGACATAATTCAAACAGTTTTAGAAACTTCTGAGTGTTTTCTATCCAATAGTAATAATACTATGCATATATTAGCATCTGGGACAGCGTAGGGGGCAGTTCACTATGGGCACGCAATTCACACCATAATTTGCAAATAAATTCATAAAAAATCCTACAATGTGATATTCTGGATTGTTTTTCTCATTTTGTCTGTTATAGTTGAAGTGTACCTATGATGAAAATTACAGGCCTCTCTCATCTTTTTAAGTGGGAGAACTTGCACAATTGGTGGCTGACTAAATACTTTTTTGCCCCACTGTATATGTGACACGACAAGACGAAGGACAAAGACATCTGACTGCTACGCCATTTTGAATAGCATGAAGAAGGAAATAAATTCCACAAATTAACTTTTAACAAGGCACACCTATTAATTGAAATGCATTCCAGGTGACTACCTCATGAAGCTGGGTGAGAGAATGCAAAGGGTGTGCAAACCTGTCATCAAGGCAAAGGGTGGCTACTTTGAAGAATCTCAAATATTTTTTGTTTCCATGTGTTATTTCATAGTTTGGATGTCTTCACTATTATTCTACAATGTAGAAAATAGTAAGAATAATGGAAAACCATGGAATGAGTGGGTGTGTCCAAACTTTTGACTGGTACTGTACATCACAGTGGAATCAGATAAGGCACACACCACACACAGATTAGTGATAGATTCATTTCATCATGTCCACCCTTTGATTTGTCCCCTCCTCATTGTTAGCTGCCCCCCCATGCGGTTTCACCCCTCTGCTGCAACTCTGAGCGGCACTTCAAATGGCGTGCAGCATTCAATTAGCTATGCCCGCTAAAGAGGAACAATGGGTCCATATTGAAGATGGAATGCTCATCCCCAGAATCTTTTCACATGTCTATTTTCAAAGGGTAAAGCTAGGAGCATTGACAACTTCATAGTTAAGAACACTATAACAATCTGGAAGAAATATGTACGTATTCTACAAGAACCAATATCACAAAAATAAACACAGTCCTATGGAATAATCGTTGGATACCTTTTCAGAATTCATCGATAAATTATAAGCCTACATGTATTTCTGTGATAGAATTTTGAAAAACAATTTTGAACTGACCAAAGTTTCTTATCAAGAAATGTTGATTTGAAATCTTTTGGACATCAGAAAAATCTTTAGGGAATCCTATTTGCGTCAGAAAAGGATATTCAAATGATAGGTAAGATACACAAAAACATACAGAGAGACTATCCAACTGACAATCTCTTAGAAGAAATATAAACTATTGGAACCAAGACTTAAGAATAACTGATATTGGCACAAGATGGAGGGAGTGCTGGAACATACACTACATGGCCAAAAGTACATTTGTGGATTTGGCTATTTCAGCCACAACCGTTGCGAGCACGCAGCCCGCAGCAAATCGAGCACGCAGCAATGCAATCTCCATAGACAAAAACTGGCAGTAGAATGGCCTGAAAAACTCAATGACTTTCAACGTGGCACCATCATAGGATGTCACTTTACCAAGAAGTCAATTCGTCACATTTCTGCCCTGCTAAAGTTACCCTGGTCAACTGTAAGTGCTGTTATTGTGAAGTGGAAACATCTAGGAGCAACAATAGCTCAGCCACAAAGCGGTAAGCCACACAAGCTCACAGAACGGGACCACTAAGTGCTGAAGCCCTTAGCGTGTACAAATCCTCTGTCCTCGGTTGCAACACTCACTACCGAGTTCCAAACTGCAACGTCAGCACAATAAACTCTTTGTCATGAGCTTCATGAAATGGGTTTCCATGGCCGAGCAACCGCACACAAGCCTAAGACTACCATGAGCAATGCCAAGCGTCGGCTTGGCATTGTAAATGATCTTTTAAATATATAGTACTATTTATAAAACAACTAACTATAAGATTTCAACTTATAACTGTAAAATACATATTTATATATTAGTGTTAGAGAATATGTGGATATTATTAAAAGGTCTCTCTTGATCAAAATGTCTGCCCCCCCCATCGCTGTGAATGTCTCACAGAGCTTTAGCTTGGCTTCCTAAACTCATTAGGAACTCACCTTTCATATCATATTAATCTTGTCTGTCTATAACAAACAGAAATTGTTTTTTATTTAAAATATATTATGTTATTTTAGATGACTTGATATAAATCGATCTCTGAATGTGTTACAGCGACGAGACCACTCTCTACTGCTGTTTGTAGCTGTGACATAGGGTTCACCCTGGAGTTGATGGGCAGTCGGAAGAACTAATGAAATGGTAGGAGGGACATCCCAGCTTCAAGTGGTGTCTGATTTCACATCCTACTTCATACATGCATTAGATAAATACCCATGAGAATCAGAGCTACAGCTCAATGCAAGCCATTTCGATCAAAGTTGTCACATATCAATTTACTGTTGGAACCGGTACCAGAACCATGCAGGACCCCTAAACAGTGGAAGTGGTTGAATGCCTCCACTGAAAATTTACTGCAATTCTATACATTTAGCCATAACTTGTGTGTTCACCTTATTATTATTGATCAACTGGACATTTGTCAGTTTATTAATAGCTGTCAATGAATGACATAACAAGAGGAAAACTTCCCATGCACTAACAAATTTCTAAATTTCCCCTTGTGCATTCTATTATTACAACTCCTAATAGCAGTAAGTTCCTCAACAAAAACTCATTCGGGATCTCCAGTCCGTATTGACCCTGTTCTGGGTCTGGCTGCTATACAGTATATACTAGAGCATCATTTTTCAGATAGAGTAGGCCTTCTGTTTCCTAATCTCTCATGGACAGACAACGAAACATAAATGGTACCGTAATCAAGATTTTTAAAAGAGCATCTGAACAAATTACATTGTAGTTCTACCACTCTGCACAGGAACAGGGAAAAGCCTGTGTTCCATGAATTAACACTCAGACTGTGTGTGTGTGTGTGTGCGCGTGTGCCTTGTGGGTTTGTCTGGTACGACAAAGGCTAGGGGAGCACACCCTGTGAGAAAAGCAGCGTGATGGCGTGCTAGCAGCATGCGGTAGGCAGATGCCGACAGGCTGGGGATCCGGCAGTCTCCTGCAACTGTGGAAGACACTGGTCGTCCTGGGTTTCCCCGCTTGCCACTGGAATTCACATTCCTACAGTGAAGTAATGCTATTGGGGATTGCGCACCCTCAGTGACACTTTAAATAACTTCCTTTGCGCAGATATCCACTTCTGACCTTGGTGAAGCCCATCAACAGGAAACCAGACTGGCGTCTGGCGGCGTTCTGGTGTCTGGTGACGAAGGCAGGAGTGAATGCACCGGGAGCCCTTTTCAGACCTCTGCATGCCAGCGGCATGGCATCTGCTCTCGGCAGACCCCTGTGTGACTGAACAGCCCTATTTCGGAGCCACAACTGCTCACCCCTGCTGGGGAGAGGCCTAGAAAAGTTGGTCTAAAAATTGCCTGGATAGGCTACCGCACCTATCAGGAATTCCGCTCAGCAGTCGAAAAATGCTTAAGAAAATAATTTCCCTGAAACTGCCGACATGGAACTTCAGAACTCTTTGGACACTGACGATAATAGCGATAGACCCCATCAGAGAACAGCTTTGATTGCTGCAGAACTAAAGAGCTACAACATTGACATTGCTGCCCTGAGTGAGACTAGGTTCCTGGATGAAGGTTCCCTGAAAGAGGAGGGAGAAGGCTACATCTTCTTCTGGAAAGGTTACCATGGACAACATCGGCACGGTGTGGGACTGGCAATTAAGAACAGACTTTACCCAGCCTCACCAAAACACTGTATCCCCCTATCCAAGAAGGGTTGTGTTACTCGTCTCAGTGCATACATACCAACGTTACCATCTGAAAATGAGGCAAAGGACTGCTTCTACCAGTCACTAGATGAGGCCCTTTACCGCATCCCCAGGAATGACAAGATCCTTCTGCTGGGTGACTTCAATGGTAAGGTGGGACAGAGCAACACAAGAAATCCACTTCTGACCACAAAACACGGTTACTGGCCCAATGCTTTGTCGACCTCTCCAAGGCTTTCGGCACTGTGAGCAGTGTGGGGGAATTCTACTCAAATTTGTCTGTCCAGACAAATGGGATGATGGCTCGGGTGGACATAGCAGGGCAGGAGTCAGTGTCCTTTGGAGTAAGCATTGGTGTGAGGCTGGGGTGTGTGCTGGCATCTGTACCTTTAAACATTTTCTTCCTATATGTCACCCAGCTTCTCCACAAGGAGCTTGATTACAGCACCGGGATTGTGGTGGACTCGTTTTTGTAATGTATATATATTTTTCTACCTTTATTTAACCAGGCAAGTCAATTAAGAACAAATTTCTTATTTTCATTGTTTCAATGTTTTCAATGTTTCTTATTTTCAATGTGAGGGTCTATAGCAGGATGAGACTGTTTATCAACATCACCAAGGCAGAAGTGGTCTGCCAATGGAGATCCAGCCCTCCACCCACCATGCCGGTCTTCACCATTGAACACAAATCATTGGCAATAGTCCCATCCTTGAAATACCTGGCAGCATCCTCTCAGAGGACTGCAACATCGACCTCGAAATTCAAAATAGGATCAAGCATCAGCTGCCTTCGGGAAACTCAGAAGCAGGGTCTTCCAAAACAGGGATCTCCACCTCCACACCAAAGTCACCGTCTATCAAGCCGTCTGCATCACCACACTTCTTTACAGCTGTGAAGCCTGGGTCACTTACAGTCGCCACAACAAGCAGCTCGAGCAATTCCACATAAGATTCCTGCAGCGCATCCTGGGAATAACCTGGGGCAACAGTGTGTCCCATACAGAAATACTTGTTAAGACCAACTGCAAGAGTAAGGAGGCCATGGTCACCCAACACTGACTGCGCTGGCTTGGGCATGTCATTAGAATGTCTCAGGAGATCTTGCCGTGGAAGATTCTGTATGGCCAGCTACATCTCGGCAGGCGGTCTGCAGGGAGGCAGATGAAGCCCTACAAGGACCAGCTGAAAACGTAGCTGAAGAAGTGCAACATCAAACCCACAGACCTGGAGGATGCTGCTGCCGACCATTCCACCTGGTGGCAGCTCTGCCAGAGCAATGTACAGAGGTGGGAGGAGGAGAGGAGCACAAAGAAACCGCAAAAAGAGACCCCACCAACACAGACTGCATATGCCCCACCTGCAATAATGTTTGTGGATCTCGAATTGGACTCTACAGTCACCAAAGAATTCACCCTTTACTCAGAAGTGGAATTCATCATCGGAGACGAAGGACTACCGTAAAGTGTGTATGTGTGCATGTAATGGAGGGTTTGCTCTCTTTAGGGGGTTATCTCCACACATGTCTCTGAAGTGTCCTGGACCCTACTGGGCTTTCTGAGCTGAATGTTAAGATACAGAGAGGGTAGTCCTGCCCATAGTGTTAAGTATCACTTCCATTTTCATAATGTTTTCTTTGGGAGGGTTCATACAGAACATGACCCTGTTGCTGTGACAGGTATTATGTTTGGGGGGATGCAACATGGTCTTTATATTTTGTAACATTGCATTGGTCAATTTGTTTTTAATTCCAACACTTGCAATGTTCGGATATTATCAAGACTAGCTTCACATTACCATAATGTTAAACGGTATCTTCTATGGTTCTATGATATCTGGGATCCTACTTCAGAGTTACATGCTTCCCTTACTAACAGATGAAGAAAGAAAGGTCAATGAATTATGTCCAGGTCTGTCAAAACTCTACTGGCCGTAGCCAACTTATCTCCTCCCAGTCAACTCAATGCAGTCTCTGTCCAAGAAGACAAGATTCAGAACAACATTAACCACATGACATTAGGACGTCAAGCACTGAGCCAAGTACAAAAGGTCTGTTTGAGGTCAAGGAAAACAATGTCTTCTTCATTTTCTGCTGAAAACACTTCATTGAGGATTCCTCTCAGAGATGTACATACGAGTCCTCTTTGTCCTGTCCTCATGGTTGTGGTTTTGTAATAATCAAATAAAAATAAAATAGCCCTCTAGCCCTGAGAGCTGAATGTTAGCTGGTACAGGACAGTAGCATTTCCTGCACAGCAAATGTTATGCTATTTGTTTAAAGAAGCAAAGCTCAAAATGAAGTAGGAAGCTAAAATAAATTACAGACGGTTAATTTGAGAACATATGCACCCTCTGTAATACTCCTAACATAACGATAACCATATTGTTTGTTTTTGTACCTGCAATTTTGTCTGAAAATTAATTGGTCAACATAGCATCGTTTAGGTTGAAAAAAAATGATTGGATGATGAGTATTTGAAGAAGTAGGCCAACGTAATCTGAGAGACATCAGAAACAAGGAAAAAGGAGTTGGTTGTATTTGATACAAGTTTTATTAAAAAGTATGGATTTCCGTCACACAAAGAAAAGAGTGCCTTTACACAGGACAAACATATAAGGTACATGGAAAGCATGTGACTGATAGTGCCCTACATGTATCTAGTGCATCACTCTGATGGATGCCATAAAAATAACTCCATTGACATTACATTGTCAACAGTTGGAGTTCAAATCTTAGCTATGATACTCCCTGATATCTAAGACCTGTGTGCTGAAACATCAGGTCACTAGGATCAGTAATTCAATAAATACCTGGGAGTGCTATTGACTGTATTACTTTCATTATTTTGTCAATGCTATCTCATCATAACCAGTCCAGCCACCTGTGCTCATATTGACTGTATCAATAAGGTAAATTCTTCTTCTACATTGTTAGATTTAGAGCTAGCAGGCACCACCACTAATGCTAGGGCAGCTTTACTAAACTCGGGACAAAAGATTGAGGAAGGGCAAAACTGATAGGACAACCAGCGAGAATGGTAACTCATACCAATTACAAATTCATAGACACTGTTCCTTTGAATACTAGACACTGTTATGTTTGGGGGGAGATCTGTGGCGATGATGCTACTTTGTGACAACTGCATGGGGTCAAAGGGTCTTTGGTTGATTGATGCTGTTTTGTTCCATCTTTTTGAATGATATGTGCGGATTGTGTATACAGTATGTCTGATGTCTGCATGGATACAGAAAGATTTTAGTTAGAAGAGTATTTTAATATGCCAGATTTACAATCGTCAACTATATTTTGACACTTTTCTGGGGATAATTAAGGGGATAATTCCGCCTCCAGAATGAACAAAGCTGTGGTTGTGTTCATGAAAATAGCTAATTTGGTTGGTAGGCTAATTGCTAGTGGAATATTTGTAAGGGGTGTGTTGGTGCCTATTTCGAAAAGGGTGGTAGTTGCACATTTGCCTCAGTTTATTACAGATGATCAAATCAGGAAAGAGCTGAGGCGTTTTGGTAAGTTTGCTAGCGGTTTTCAGGCAGATGCCGTTAAGTACGTTGACCTCAGATGACCTCAGGCCTTGGATATTCCAGGAAGAGATAGTGAAGGCTTTGTGTTCCATAAAATGTCCATTGTTGTTGGTTGTGTGGTTTGACCTCAGGCCAGTAAGTGTGAGCAGAGCCTGCTGAGCATCTGGTACATGCCATTTGCTTGGGCTAGTGTAAGAGTGGGGGTTGGGCCTATTTGCTTACTCACAGCCTGGGCGTATGTGTGACTTCCATGTTGAGGCCCTCTTTGCAGGGGTGGGGTGCATGGGGTGGGCAGGAGGGGAATATGTCTGATCTGAGGGGGCCTAAATGGGGTGTGGACATGGTTGACTTGGGGGGGGGTGTTGATTGGTTGGAGTGGGGGTGTGGATGTGGCTGGTGGTGTTGTGGTTGTAGAAGAATCTTTTCAATCACTCCCTTGAGTGGTTTGGCCACCCTTTCCTGCTGGGCTGTCAGGTTGTTTGTGCCTGAGTTTATTATTATATGGCTAGGTGAACCTAGTTGGTCCTCAGACAGCAGGTCTAGGGCGCGCTGGGTGTTTGGACACCAGAGTTTAGACACACGCAGCCATCATACCGCTTTGGAAGGAGAAGTGTTCTGTCTCCTAGAACGTACTTTGGTGCGAAAGTGAAAATCAATCCCAGAACAACAGCAAATTGACTTGTGAAGACGCTGGAGGAAACAGGGACAAAAGTATCAATATCCACAGTAAAACAAGTCCTATATCGCCATAACCTGAAAGGCCGCTCAGCAAGGAAGAAGCCATTGCTCCAAAAATGTTGTAGATTGTAGCATCCTGTATATATATATGTACCTGACAAAAAAATCCAAGTTTATCTAACTCTATCTAAAAAATGCAGGAGCTCATCTGCTCATGACACCTCTATTTGTCTCTCTCTGTGTCTCTTCTCTCCTTCTCTCTGTGTCTCTTTCTCTACTTTCTGTGTTTCTCTGCCTCTGTTTCAACCAACCTCCCTCTGTGTCTCTTTCTTTTCTCTGTGTCTCTCTCTCCCCTCTCTCTCTCTCTTTGTGTATCTCTCCCTCCCTCTGTATCTCTCTCTCTCCGTGTGTCTCTGTGTTTCCCTCCCCTCTCTCTCTGTGTCTCCCACTCTCTCTCTCTCTGTGTGTGTGTCTCTCCCTCTGTGTGTGTCTCTCTCTCTCTCTCTGTGTGTGCGTGTCTCTCCCTCTCTCTGTGTCGTTCCCTCTCTCTCTGTGTCTCTCCCTCTCTCTCTCTGTGTCTCTCCCTCTGTGTGTGTGTCTCTCTCTCGCCCCCTCTCTCCCTCTCTCTCTGTGTTTGTCGCTCCCTCTCTCTGTGTGTCTCTCCCTCTCCCCCTCTCTCCCTGTGTGTGTGTGTCTCTCCCTCTGTGTGTGTGTCTCACTCTCTCTCTGTGCATCTCTCCCTCTCTCTGTGTGTGTCTCTCCTTCTGTCTCTCTCCCCCTCTCTTGTCCCCTCTCCTCGTGTGTGTGTGTCTCTCCCTCTCTCTCTGTGTCTCTCCTTCTCTCTGTGTGTCCCTCTGTCTGTCTGTCCGTGTGCCCTTCTCTTTCTCAAAACAATTCAAATTCAAGCTGCTTTATTGGCATGAAAAACATTGTGTCAATATTGCCAAAGCAACAATGTGTACAATATACATTGTACCATTTTTTTAAACAATAACAAATATTAATAATAATTATTTAAAAAATGTAGTAAATAATACCAAATGAAATACAAAAATAACAACCATATGTAACAGAAATGTACAAATATAAAAAGCTAAACATGGAAAATGAAACTATAACTAACTTATAACTAAATAACTGCCATCTTCACCATTACATCAGTACTACAACTACCATAATCATTACTACTACCACCACAACCATCACTAAACTACCATCACTTCCATCACCCCTACTATTTTGAATGATAATCACAACAACAGTAATAACAGTCATAACAATAACAATAATACTAATAATAAGTAAGTTACTGTTTACTATACAGACGTTATTATTCAGTGTCTCTCAGGCTATGGCAGGCAAAAACATATTTGGCTGCAAGAGGAACCATTGCTACTTCGCCCATGAGTATTTTTTGTTTTTCCTCTGGGTTTAATAAGTTACAATTTGTCTTTACCTCATGAATCTGGTTGAGAGAATGCCAAGACTGTGCAAAACTGTCATCAAGGCAAAGGGTGGCTACTTTGAAGAATCTAAAATATAACATATTTTAGATTTTAGATTTTTTTTTAAATTTACATTTACATTTACATTTAAGTCATTTAGCAGACGCTCTTATCCAGAGCGACTTACAAATTGGTGCATTCACCTTATGACATCCAGTGGAACAACCACTTTACAATAGTGCATCTAAATATTTTAAGGGGGGTGAGAAGGATTACTTTATCCTATCCTAGGTATTCCTTAAAGAGGTGGGGTTTCAGGTGTCTCCGGAAGGTGGTGATTGACTCCGCTGTCCTGGCGTCGTGAGGGAGTTTGTTCCACCATTGGGGAGCCAGAGCAGCGAACAGTTTTGACTGAGCTGAGCGGGAACTGTACTTCCTCAGTGGTAGGGAGGCGAGCAGGCCAGAGGTGGATGAACGCAGTGCCCTTATTTGGGTGTAGGGCCTGATCAGAGCCTGGAGGTACTGAGGTGCCGTTCCCCTCACAGCTCCGTAGGCAAGCACCATGGTCTTGTAGCGGATGCGAGCTTCAACTGGAAGCCAGTGGAGAGAGCGGAGGAGCGGGGTGACGTGGAGAGAACTTGGGAAGGTTGAACACTAGACGGGCTGCGGCGTTCTGGATGAGTTGTAGGGGTTTAATGGCACAGGCAGGGAGCCCAGCCAACAGCGAGTTGCAGTAATCCAGACGGGAGATGACAAGTGCCTGGATTAGGACCTGCGCCGCTTCCTGTGTGAGGCAGGGTCGTACTCTGCGGATGTTGTAGAGCATGAACCTACAGGAACGGGCCACCGCCTTGATATTAGTTGAGAACGACAGTTTGTTGTCCAGGATCACGCCAAGGTTCTTAGCGCTCTGGGAGGAGGACACAATGGAGTTGTCAACCGTGATGGCGAGATCATGGAACGGGCAGTCCTTCCCCGGGAGGAAGAGCAGCTCCGTCTTGCCGAAGTTCAGCTTGAGGTGGTGATCCGTCATCCACACTGATATGTCTGCCAGACATGCAGAGATGCGATTCGCCACCTGGTCATCAGAAGGGGGAAAGGAGAAGATTAATTGTGTGTCGTCTGCATAGCAATGATAGGAGAGACCATGTGAGGTTATGACAGAGCCAAGTGACTTGGTGTATAGCGAGAATAGGAGAGGGCCTAGAACAGAGCCCTGGGGGACACCAGTGGTGAGAGCGCGTGGTGAGGAAATTGTTACTACATAATTCCATTTGTGTAATTTCATAGTTTTGATGTCTTCACTATTATTCTACAATGTAGAAAATAGTCAAACTAAAGAAAAAACCCTTGAATGAGTAGGTGTGTCCAAACCTTTGACTTGTATAAGATATGGATGGATGTTGAATACTGACCTGTACTGTACCACGGGTGACCTGGCTGGGTATGAGAGCCCTTCAGTTGAACGACAAAATGGCCAGCTGAGTATTTATTAAGGCTTGAAGGTGAGTTGCCAAGAAGTGTTCCTTCAGACTGTAACGGTCAGACTGAAAGTATCACATACCAATCAACAAAATCAAAGAGCTATTTCAGTAAATCACATGCTTTCAATCGTGTCCGATTACCATTTAATAGTGATTTTTTGTCATCGATCTACACAAAATACTCTATAATGTCAATGTGATAAGAAAATTCTACACATTTTATTAAAATAGCTAAAATATAGTTGTTGCAGAAAGGGCCGGCTCCATAGCATTAGCGACATAAGCGACAACTTAGGGCCCCCCGCGGAACTTTTTTTTTTTAGGAAGTCACTCATGGTCTCAACTTACTGTTGAGGGTTACAGTAGTACACTGAACAAAAACACAACATGCAACATCTTCAAAAATGTTACTAAGTTAATGAAATCAGTCAATTGAAATCAATTCATTAGAACCCAATCTATGGGTTTCACATGACTGGGAACAAAGATATGCATGTGTTGGTCACAGATACCTTTAAAAAAAGAAAACCAGTCAGTATCTGGCGTGCCCACCATTTGCCTGATGCAGCGTGACACATCTCCTTCACATAGAGTTGATCAGTCTGTTGATTGTGGCCTGTGGAATATTGTTTCATTCCTCTTTAAATGGCGATGCAAAGTCCCTGGATATTGGCAAACTGGAAAACGCTGTCGTATGCGGAAATCCAGAGCATCCCAAACAGGCTCAATGAGTATGCAGGCCATGGAAGAACTGGATATTTCAGCTTCCTGGTATTGTGTATAGATCCTTGGGCCTTGCATTATAATGCTGAAATATGAGGTGATCTTCAACACTGGGGCACCACAAGGGTCCGTGCTGAGCCCTCTTCTGTACTCCCTCTTCACCCATGACTGCGTGGCCATGCACACCTCCAACTCAATCATTACGTTTGCAGACGACACAACAGTAGTAGGCTTGATCACCAACAACAACGAGCTAGCCTATAGGGAGGAGGTGAGGGCCCTCGGAGTGTGGTGTCAGGAAAACAACCTCTCACTCAATGTCAACAAAACAAAGGAGATGATCGTGGACTTCAGGAAACAGCAGAGGGAGCAACCCCCTATCCACATCGACAGGACTGCAGTGGAGAAGGTGGAAAGTTTTAAGTTCCTCGGCGTACACATCACAGAAGAACTGAAATGGTCCACCTACACAGATAGTGGATGGACCTCTTCAACCTCAGGAGGCTGAAGAAATTTGGAGTGTCACTTAAAACCATCACATTTACATTACATTTAAGTCATTTAGCAGACGCTCTTATCCAGAGCGACTTACAAATTGGTGCATTCACCTTATGACATCCAGTGGAACAGCCACTTTACAATAGTGCATCTAAATCTTTTAAGGGGGGGGGTGAGAAGGATTACTTTATCCTATCCTAGGTATTCCTGAAAGAGGTGGGGTTTCAGGTGTCTCCGGAAGGTGGTGATTGACTCCGCTGTCCTGGCGTCGTGAGGGAGTTTGTTCCACCATTGGGGGGCCAGAGCAGCGAACAGTTTTGACTGGGCTGAGCGGGAACTGTACTTCCTCAGTGGTAGGGAGGCGAGCAGGCCAGAGGTGGATGAACGCAGTGCCCTTGTTTGGGTGTAGGGCCTGATCAGAGCCTGGAGGTACTGAGGTGCCGTTCCCCTCACAGCTCCGTAGGCAAGCACCATGGTCTTGTAGCGGATGCGAGCTTCAACTGGAAGCCAGTGGAGAGAGCGGAGGAGCGGGGTGACGTGAGAGAACTTGGGAAGGTTGAACACCAGATAGGCTGCGGCGTTCTGGATGAGTTGTAGGGGTTTAATGGCACAGGCAGGGAGCCCAGCCAACAGCGAGTTGCAGTAATCCAGACGGGAGATGACAAGTGCCTGGATTAGGACCTGCGCCACTTCCTGTGTGAGGCAGGGTCGTACTCTGCGGATGTTGTAGAGCATGAACCTACAGGAACGGGCCACCGCCTTGATGTTAGTTGAGAACGACAGGGTGTTGTCCAGGATCACGCCAAGGTTCTTAGCGCTCTGGGAGGAGGACACAATGGAGTTGTCAACCGTGATGGCGAGATCATGGAACGGGCAGTCCTTCCCCGGGAGGAAGAGCAGCTCCATCTTGCCGAGGTTCAGCTTGAGGTGGTGATCCGTCATCCACACTGATATGTCTGCCAGACATGCAGAGATGCGATTCGCCACCTGGTCATCAGAAGGGGGAAAGGAGAAGATTAATTGTGTGTCGTCTGCATAGCAATGATAGGAGAGACCATGTGAGGTTATGACAGAGCCAAGTGACTTGTTGTATAGCTTTTACAGATGCACAATTGAGAGCATCCTGTCAGGCTGTATCACCGCCTGGTACGGCAACTGCACCACCCGCAACCGCAAGGCTCTCCAGAGGGTGGTGCGGTCTGCACAATGCATCACCGGGGGATAACTTCCTGCCCTCCAGGACAGCTACAGCACCCGATGTCACAGCAAGGCCAAAATATCATCAAGGACAACAACCACCTGAGCCACTGCCTGCTCACACCGCTACCATCCAGAAGGCGAGGTCAGTATAGGCGCATCAAAGCTGGGACCGAGAGACAGTTTCTATCTCAAGGCCATCAGACTGTTAATCAGCCATCACTAGCACAGTGAGGCTGCTGCCTACATACACACTTGAAATAATTGGCCACTTTAATAATGTTAACATATCTTGCATTACTCATCTCATATGTATAAACTCTACCTACATGTACATACTACCTCAACTAATCGGTGCACCAGCACATTGACTCTGTATCAGTACCCCCCTGTATATAGTCTCATTATTTTACTGCTGCTCTGTCACGCCCTGACCTTAGAGATTCTTTTTATGTCTCTATTTTGGTTTGGTCAGGGCGTGAGTTGGGGTGGGCATTCTATATTTTGTGTTCTATGTTTTCTATTTCTTTGTGTTTGGCCGGGTATGGTTCTCAATCAGGGACAGCTGTCTTTCGTTGTCTCTGATTGGGAACCATTCTTAGGTACCCTTTTTTCTCACCTATGTTTGGGGGAGGTTGACTTGTTAAGAGCACTTCTGTTTTTTGTCACGGTTTGTTTTTTGTAGTGTTTATTGTTTTGTTTGGCGTCATTTGGATGAATAAAGAAAATGTACGCTCACAACGCTGCACCTTGGTACTCTCCTTTGAACAGCAGTGACATGCTCTTTAATTATTTGTTACTTTTATCTGTGTTTTTGAATTTTACCCCCTTTTCTCCCCAATTTCGTGGTATCCAATTGTTAGTAGTTACTATCTTGTCTCATCGCTACAACTCCCGTACAGGCTCGGGAGAGACGAAGGTCGAAAGCCATGCGTCCTCCGAAACACAACCCAACCAAGCCGCACTGCTTCTTAACACAGCTCGCCTCAAAACCGGAAGCCAGCCGCACCGATGTGTCGGAGGAAACACCGTGCACCTGGCGACCTGGTTAGCATGCACTGTGCCCGGCCCGCCACAGGAGTCGCTAATGCGCGATGAGACAAGGATATCCCTACCTCCCTAACCCGGACGACGCTAGGCCAATTGTGCGTCACCCCATGGACCTCCCGGTCGTGGCCGGCTGCGACCGGGTGGCACAGCTAGCACTAACAGTATCTCGGACCTGCCTGGTGTGTTCCTTGTTCTTCATGATGCTCTCTGCGCTTTTAACGGACCTCTGAGACTATCACAGTGCAGGTGATTTATACGGAGACTTGATTACACACAGGTGGATTGTATTTATCATCATTAGTCATTTAGGTCAACATTGGATCATTCAGAGATCCTCACTGAACTTCTGGAGAGAGTTTGCTGCACTGAAAGTGAAGGGGCTGAATAATTTTGCTCAAATTGAATGAGTAGAATTGCATGAAATGTTTTATAAAGTTTGTTACAAAACTCGCTTTGGGCCCCCAAAAGGCTAGTCGGCCCTGGTTGCTTAAGTATTCACCCCCTTCATTTAGGCCAGTCTAAATTAGTTCAGGAGTAAAATGTTGCTTAACAAATCACATAGTAAGTTACATGGACTCATTCAAGGGAAACTTGATTTCTGAATGATTACCCATTCCTCTGTCCCCCATACATACAACGTTTGTAAGGTCCCTCAGTCAAATATTGAATTTCAAGCACAGATTCAACTACAAAGACCAGGGAGCTTTTCAAAGGCCTCATAAAGAAGGGCAGTGATTGGTAGATGGGTAACAATAACAAATCAAACATTGAATATCTGTTTAAGCATGGTCAAGTGAATAATTATTGTAATAAAGCTCCCAGTCACATCAAAGATACAGTCATCCTTTTTAACTGAGCCACAGGACAAGTTGGAAACAGCCCAGGGATGTCACCATGAGGCCATTGGTGATTTAAAAACAGCTACAGAGTTCAACGGCCTCCATAATAATGACCTTGGCCTGAATGCAAAGCCTTATGTTTGGGGCAAATCCAACAGAAGACATTACGGAGTAAGTGCCTCCTTTTTTTCAAGCACGGTGGTGGCTGCATCATGGTATGCGTATGCTTGACGTTAACAAAGACTGGGGAGTTGTTCAGGATGAAAAGAACCGGGATGGAGCTAAGCACAGGCAAAATCCTAGAAGAAAACCTACTTTAGCCTGCTTTACACCAGACAGTGGGAGAGTAATTCACCTTTCAGCAGGACAATAACCTACAACACATAGCCAAATCTACACCGTAGTTGCTTACCAAGAAGTGAATGCTCCTGAGTGCTTACCAAGAAGACAGTGAATGCTCCTGAGTGGCCAAGTTACATTTTTGACTTAAATCTGCTTGAAAATCTGTGGTAAGACTTGGAAATTGCTCTCTGGCCATTATCACCAAGACCTTGAAGAATTGTTTCAATAACAATGGGCAAATATTGCACAATCCAGGTGTGCAAAGCTCTAAGAGACTGACCCAAGAAGACTCCCAGCTGTAATTTCTGCCAAAGGTGTTTCTAACATGTATTGTTTCAGGGGGGGTGAATACTTACTTATCTAATCAAGGCATATTCAGATTTCATTTTTCTTTCATCTTGACTTGGAAACATGACAATCAAATGCGTTTTAATCCCACTTTGAAACACAAAATCTGAAGAAATCCAAACAGGGTGAATAGGTATTCAACTGTATATATTCGTTGCCAGAACAACCTGTGGATCACTTCCACAACCATTTGTTTGTGTATCCCACAAAAAGGTATCTCTATGGAAGCCCATTCCGCCACCATTTTTTTTTTTACAGTATCTCTAAATTATAATTTTTGTATCTCAAGATTTGGAGATAGTATCTACATTAAAAGAAAAGAAAATGTGTCAGGAATGAGTTTCCATCATCTCTGATGTAACCGTCCTCATGGCCATGTACTGAAGACCCCTGACCCAATTAAAATAGATCATACTGGGGGTTTATCTGGTGCTCAGGGAAGTCAATACGTGCCGGACATTAATGAATGAGCTGAAAGGGGAAATATGATTCGATTGATCCATTGATTGACAGAGTGGATTTATAAAATACACACTGAGAAATGTACTTGTATTTTCAACTGTCATAAACTAAAACAATCTGGATTATTTTCCTACCTGAATCCTTCATAAATGAGAAGTCTCTTTACACACTTTTTGAACAGAAGGAACACTATTTTCCCCCTGAAATTGCACACTTTAAAAAAATTTGGGCAAAATATATTTACACCAATGTCAAAGTTAGTCATGTATATGTTTTATACATTTAGATGTTTTCTTCACCTATCAGAGAACTACGCGCCTTTGATCACACCCACATACTGTTCTCCTTCCTCCGCATGAGTTGTCAGTAGTTACACAACCACAAAGTCAAAATCCTGAAAAATACAACTCGCTTTTTGGTCTACATTTAAGGTTAGGGTTGGGCATACGGTTAGCTGTGTGGTTAAGTTTACATTTGAAGAGGATTTGATTTGAAGAAGATAACATTCAGAAATAGGCGGTGTTTAGCCATTTGTAGCTGTGGTAACTAGTGATGACCCATTGTATGCCATGTGACCAGAGAGAGCCTTGAAATTAAAATACAAGTCATCACCGCACGGGGAAAGAGACATTCGAAGTTGCTTTATGTGCACAAGAACCCGGTAGTTTTACTAACTATATTATACTTTGTACATCAGTCGTACGTATTTGACAGGCACTGTCGACCTAATGCAGTGGTTGTCATGATTCCTTCGTTTCGTTTGTAAAAGTTTTCTGGACTTGCTGGCCAGCTATCAAGCTCACTAGGTCGGCAACATTGTAGCCTGCTGTTATCGCTTCAACAATCTTCCCCTCCCCACTGGAGATCTGCGACTGTTGCAAGTCGTTTTGGGGCACTTCTGTCAAAATAACCATGAATGGAGGAGGCTGTCACATGAGTGGCGAAGGAGGTGACAGTCGCGGGGGTGAATCTGGATCAAGACCCACTATCACGCTAGAGGACTTGGATGCCTTCAACGAGGATGACATCGATTCAGACCTCTGCAGAAGCGGGTGGGCGGATGGGGTAAACGATGCTATGGAAGAAGAGGGTCAGGATAGCCTGTTAAACTACTGGCAGGACATTGGCAGAGAGCATCATGTTCAAATTCCCCAGGGTAAGAGGGGGGTGATAGTTGATTTTGATTGCTCTAGGGTCGAATTGCAAGCATGCACACATAGTCCTGCACCAGAAACGTTTGAGTCACTCCTTGCTCCCCTCGCAGACTGACAAACGCCTGTTTTATTCGAACGCTACTTGAACCACTATCCTTTGCAGCGTGATGTGTAAGTGGAGAAAACGCCGTAAGTGAAGTCTGTATTTACATGTAAACCATTTTGATTTTAAATCATTTCTGGCCCATTATGGCAGAAGATGACTTGGACCAGCAACACAAGATCAACACAATTTCTCATCAAGCATACTAACTACACATTGCTATTGGCACATGTTATTATGTAGTATAATGGACTGTGAACTCAATGTCGTTATGGAAAATGTAGGTTAATTGTACAGGTCTGAACTTTGTTCACAACACTAGGGAAAGGGGACTACTCACCCTTTCAGAATCAGCTTTTGAAGGAAAAATAGACCATCCAAGTAAATGTTTAGCTGTGAGAGAAACCGTGACAAACTGGCCTGCACTATTCAACCTGTTGTAAGATGGAGAATAACACCTACACCTTTAGATGTTATTTAGTGGAATAGACCTAGGCCTACAGGCTACGTAGTTTAGATAAACATTTTAGATATGCAAAAGCCTGTTTGCCCTTTCATAGTCACAAAATGGTGGGTTATAATCAGATTTGAGTGAGTTTGTTTTGTAGCCACAGCTCTGAGCTAAACAGCTGAATGGGCCTAGGTTATTTTGGTTCTAGTGCAGGTGGGTACAACATGAGTATTTTACATGCTGATCAGACCACTCGCACGCGTGTTTATATTTGTCCACCCACACCAGACGTGATCAGGACACGAAGGTTTAACTATCAAAACGAACTCTGAACTTGGACAGGTCGAAAAGCATTAAACGTTTATGGCAATAGTTATCTTGCAGTTGCTAGCTTATTTGTCCTGGGATATAAACATTTGGTTGTTATTTTACCTGAAATGCACAATATCCTCTACTCTGACAATTAATCCACAGATAAAAGGGTAAACTGAGTTTGTTTCTAGTAATCTCTCCTCATTCATGTTTCTTCTTCTTTGGACTTTATATGGTGGTTAGCAACCAACCAAGGTGCATTACCACCACTGACTGGAGTGTGGACCTCAGTTCATCTTTAAATGACACGTGGGTATATGCTCTTAAAAACCAATGAGGAGTTCGGAGAAGCGGGACTTGTTGCAGTTAAGCATCACAAATGGAACCAAATTCTATTTTAGCGCCTGGCTACGTGCAATGATTGAATAACATGTATATGTACATTTATTTGGCAATGCTCGTGCACGTTGTGGTCAAGATGTTAGCGTAGCTGTTTTCCTCCAATACAGAAAGTAGGTCATATGCCACATAAGGAAAACAAACAAAAGCGTTAAAATGTTAGGCTAGTTGATCAGGGAGAGAATGGTGCTTGATTAAAGACTACCTCAAAGTTAATTTGTGTAATTTGGACGCAGGCCAAGGTTCTGCAGTGTACGATAACCCCAAAGCTAATTTGCGTCCAACTTTGAGTGTACATTGGATTCTGCAGTGCACGGACCACCCAAAATGGTGGAAAACCTGTCCATCTGACCTAAATGTTCCTATCATGTGCTTCCTTAGGGCTCTCATTGCTTCCTAAACTTCAGTCCCTCGTCTAAGGTCACTCAGTGAGAAAGACTTTGTCAGAAATGTAACATTCAGGCCTCCCGAGTGGCGCAGTGGTCTAAGGCACTGCACTGCAGTGCTAGCTGTGCCAGTAGAGATTCTGGGTTCGAGTCCAAGCTCTGTCGCACCCGGCCGCGACCGGAAGGTCCATGGGGTGGTGCAAAATTGTCCCAGCGTCCTCCGTGTTAGGGAGTGTTTGGCCGGCAGGGATATCCTTGTCTCATCGCGCACTAGCGACTCCTGTAATAAAATATATACAATAAAAAGAAATGTAACATTCAATACACTAACCTCGTCCAAATCTGTTCTCAAACTGATTTTTCAATTATGTTATAAGATTATTCTCATAAACTGTTTCCTTTACACAGAAGCCCAGTGTACTACAGCACAGCAGTATAATTATTATTGTGCTGTATGCCATCTGAGGAAGAGAAACTGATCACTATCTTGTTGTGTGGTCGTTTATCTTGTAGGTGACATTGTGTGACACCAGTCTCTAACCCCTGTCTCTCTTTCCTTCCAGACATGGCCCAGCCCATCCAACAGCTAACCTCAGACACAGAGAGCATGACGGACAGGGAGAAAGTCCCCTTCACACTGATCACATGCAAAGAGAATGTAAGCTAGTCTAGCACCCTTTGTACTCATTCATTGCTCCCTCTGTCCCCATCACCCAGTAGGGAAAGATGGACTGGCGGACAGGCTTTATCTAGCCTATCTTATATTCTCAGCTTGATTTCATGATTTCATTGAGTTTGAGTAAACAGGGAGCGTTGTAATTAACAGTATTGATGCAAGCCTTTGAGCATTTTAATTTGAGTTAAAGAAGATGCATATGAATAAATGAATATCTACCACTCTTTTTATATAGCTCTATATTGCTTTCTTTATCAATCAATTCCAGGGATTGACATTAGGTGTGAAAGGTAATTACCCATCAGGCAAGTCAGAAGTATTTTTTGGGGGGAAGGGGTTACCCAAAATTAGCTACCGTGCAATCAGAAATGATTCCGACCCCTTGACTTTTTCCAAAATGTGTTACATTACAGCCTTATTCTAAAATTGATTTAAATGTCCCCCCCCCTCATCAATGTACACACAATACCCCATAATGAGAAAACAAAAAGTTTTGGGGGGAAATGTTTGAAATGTACTTAAATTATTATGGATGGGGAGCGTCGCTGCGCAGCTATTTTCAGGTCTCTCCAGAGATGTTTGATCGGGTTCAAGTCCGAGCTCTGGCTGGGTCACTCAAGGACATTCAGAGACTTCTCCCCAAGTCAGTCCTGTGTTGGCTTGGCTGTGTGCTTAGTGTTATTGTCCTATTGGAAGGTGAACCTTCGCCCCAGTCTGAGGTCCTGAGTGCTCTGGAGCAGGTTTTCATCAAGGATCTCTCTCTACTTTGCTCCGTTCATCTTTTCCTCGATCCTGACTGGTCTCCCAGTCCCTGCTGCTGAAAAACATCCCCACAGCATGATGCTGGCACCACCATGCCTCACTGTAGGGATAGTGCCAGAGAGTCTTTTGTTTCTCAAGGTCTGAGAATCCTTTAGGTGCCTTTTGGCAAATTCCAAGCGGGCTGTCATGTGACTTTTACTGAGAAGTGGCTTCCGTCTGACCATAAAGGCTTGATTGGTGGAGTGCTGCTGAGATGTTTGTCCTTCTGGAAGGTTCTCCAGCGGAACTCTGGAGCTCTGTCAGAGTGACCATTGGGTTCTTGGTCACCTCTCCTGAAAGGTCAGTTTGGAACGGGCGGCCAGCTCTAGGAAGAGTCTTGGTGGTGCCAAACTTGTTCCATTTAAGAATGATTGAGGCCACTGTGTTCTTGCGGACCTTCAATGCTCCAGAAATGTTTTGGTACCCTTTCCCAGATCTGTACCTCGACACAATCCTGTCTCGGAGCTCTACGGATAATTCCTTTGACCTCATGGCTTGGGTTTTGCTTTGTCATGCACTCAAATGTGGGATCTTTTTATATAGACCAGTTGTGTGCTTTTCCAAATCAAATCCAATCAATTGAATTTACCACAGGTGGACTCCAAGTTGTTGAAACATCTCAAGAATGATCAATGGAAACAGGATGCACTTGAGCTTCATTTTGAGTCTCATAGCAAAGGGTCTGAATACTTAGTAAATAAGGTTCTGTTTTATTTTTAATACATTTGCAAAAAAAATTGAAAAACCTGTTTTCGTTTTGTCATTATGGGGGTTTTGTGTGTAGATTGAGGAGAAACATTTATTCACTACATTTTAGAATAAGGCTGTAACATAAGGGAAGGGGTCTGAATACTTTCCGAATGCACCGTATTTACATGCAGAAATGTCATAAAGTATTGCCTGCCTTTCATCTACACATAGGGGGGCTCAACATAGGGGGGCTCAACTTTCCCAACTTGCCCAACTGGCATAAATGCCATACATTTGCTGTCTTTCATTTAAAAAATGGGGAGGAACCAGAAAGATCAGCTTTGGGCTATTGGAATTCTTTGCAGTTTGGTTGTTTTAAAAACCAAACAAATATTAAAGCCTCAGTGCAGTCAAAGATGTGTTTTTCTGTGTTTTTTGTATATATATTTCCACACTAAGGTTGGAATAATACTGTAAAAATGATGACCATGCCCTTTTTGTAAGAGCTGTTTGAGAAGAACACCTGACAGAACACTTCAGCCTGTTTTGGTGGGATGAAGTTTCGGCCTGCCTGGTGACAACAGGCATTTTAAATTTGTTAAACCAATAAGAGAGTTCCAAACCTCTCTGCCAACAACAGTTTTTTCAGTTTTTCCCTCCCCACTAAGACAACTCCCAGACAGTCCTAGAAAAATTCTTGCTTGAGAAATTGCTCTTAGCTAAGAAGTTGTTTTTGTTTCTTTTGGACCATTTTAATTAAATGCAATCACAGTAAGGTACTTACTTATTACCCAGAAATGATTTGATATATAGGTAAAAACTGCTGCATTGGACCTTTAAATCATCTGCCCAATGGGGCAACTTCGGGAACAGGCTCAACTAGCACGACTGCTCAGTTCACTTGAGCCAGGCAAAAGGGCAACCTTTAATCTATCCCTGCACTTCTTTTTATTTTTATTTTTTTCATTTCACCTTTATTTAACCAGGTAGGCTAGTTGAGAACAGGTTCTCATTTGCAACTGCGACCTGGCCAAGATAAAGCATAGCAGTGTGAACAGACAACAGAGTTACACATGGAGTAAACAATTAACAAGTCAATAACACAGTAGAGAAAAATGGGAGTCTATATACAATGTGTGCAAAAGGCATGAGGAGGTAGGCGAATAATTACAATATTGCAGATTAACACTGGAGTGATAAATGATCAGATGATCATGTACAGGTAGAGATATTGGTGTGCAAAAGAGCAGAAAAGTAAATAAATAAAAACTGTGGGGATGAGGTAGGTGAAAATGGGTGGGCTATTTACCAATAGATTATGTACAGCTGCAGCGATCGGTTAGCTGCTCAGATAGCTGATGTTTGAAGTTGGTGAGGGAGATAAAAGTCTCCAACTTCATCGATTTTTGCAATTCGTTCCAGCCACATGCAGCAGAGTACTGGAACGAAAGGCGGCCGAATGAGGTGTTGGCTTTAGGGATGATCAATGAGATACACCTGCTGGAGCGCGTGCTACGGATAGGTGTTGCCATCGTGACCAGTGAGCTGAGATAAGGCGGAGCTTTGCCTAGCATGGCAATGTAGATGACCTGGAGCCAGTGGGTCTGGCGACGGATATGTAGCGAGGGCCAGCCGACGAGAGCATACAAGTCGCAGTGGTGGGTAGTATAAGGTGCTTTAGTGACAAAACAGATGGCACTGTGATAAACTGCATTCAGTTTGCTGAGAAGAGTGTTGGAAGCAATTTTGTAGATGACATCCCCGAAGTCGAGGATCGGTAGGATAGTCAGTTTTACTAGGGTAAGCTTGGCAGCGTGAGTGAAGGAGGCTTTGTTGCGGAATAGAAAGCCGACTCTTGATTTGATTTTTGATTGGAGATGTTTGATATGGGTCTGGAAGGAGAGTTTGCAGTCTAGCCAGACACCTAGGTACTTATAGGTGTCCACATATTCAAGGTCGGAACCATCCAGTGTGGTCATGCTAGTCGGGCATGCGGGTGCAGGCAGCGATCGGTTGAAAAGCATGCATTTGGTTTTACTAGCGTTTAAGAGCAGTTGGAGGCCACGGAAGGAGTGTTGTATGGCATTGAAGCTCGATTGGAGGTTAGATAGTACAGTGTCCAATGACGGGCCGAAAGCGCATAGAATGGTGTCGTCTGCGTAGAGGTGGATCAAGGAATCGCCCGCAGCAAGAGCAACATCATTGATATACACAGAGAAAAGAGTCGGCCCGAGAATTGAACCCTGTGGCACCCCCATAGAGACTGACAGAGGACCGGACAACATGCCCTCCGATTTGACACGCTGAACTCTATCTGCAAAGTAATTGGTGAACCAGGCAAGGCAGTCATCCGAAAAACCGAGGCTACTGAGTCTGCCGATAAGAATATGGTGATTGACAGAGTCGAAAGCCTTGGCAAGGTCGATGAAGACGGCTGCACAGTACTGTCTTTTATCGATGGCGGTTATGATGTCGTTTAGTACCTTGAGTGTGGCTGAGGTGCACCCGTGACCGGCTCGGAAACCAGATTGCATACCGGAGAAGGTACGGTGGGATTCGAGATGGTCAGTGACCTGTTTGTTGACTTGGCTTTCGAAGACCTTAGATAGGCAGGGCAGAATGGATATAGATCTGTAACAGTTTGGGTCCAGGGTGTCTTCCCCTTTGAAGAGGGGGATGACAGCGGCAGCTTTCCAATCCTTGGGGATCTCAGATGATATGAAGGAGAGGTTGAACAGGTTGGTAATAGGGGTTGTGACAATGGCGGCGGACAGTTTCAGAAATAGAGGGTCCAGATTGTCAAGCCCAGCTGATTTATACGGGTCCAGGTTTTGCAGCTCTTTCAGAACATCTGCTATCTGGATTTGGGTAAAGGAGAACCTGGAGAGGCTTGGGCGAGGAGCTGCAGGGGGGCCGGAGCTGTTGGCCGAGGTAGGAGCAGCCAGGCGGAAGGCATGGCCAGCCGTTGAGAAATGCTTGTTAAAGTTTTCGATAATCATGGATTTGTCGGTGGTGACCGTGTTCCCTAGCCTCAGTGCAGTGGGCAGCTGGGAGGAAGTGCTCTTGTTCTCCATGGACTTCAGTGTCCCAGAACTTTTTGGAGTTGAAGCTACAGGATGCAAACTTCTGCCTGAAGAAGCTGGCCTTAGCTTTCCTGACTGACTGCGTGTATTGGTTCCTGACTTCCCTGAACAGTTGCATATCGCGGGGACTATTCGATGCTATTGCAGTCCGCCACAGGATGTTTTTGTGCTGGTCGAGGGCAGTCAGGTCTGGAGTGAACCAAGGGCTGTATCTGTTCTTAGTTCTGCATTTTCTGAACGGAGCATGCTTATCTAAAATGGTGAGGAAGTTACTCTTAAAGAATGACCAGGCATCCTCAACTGACGGGATGAGGTCAATGTCCTTCCAGGATACCCGGGCCAGGTCGATTAGAAAGGCCTGCTCACAGAAGTGTTTTAGGGAGCGTTCGACAGTGATGAGGGGTGGTCGTTTGACTGCGGCACCGTAGCGGATACAGGCAATGAGGCAGTGGTCGCTGAGATCCTGGTTGAAAACAGCGGAGGTGTATTTGGAGGGCCAGTTGGTCAGGATGACATCTATGAGGGTGCCCTTGCTTACAGAGTTAGGGTTGTACCTGGTGGGTTCCTTGATGATTTGTGTGAGATTGAGGGCATCTAGCTTAGATTGTAGGACTGCCGGGGTGTTAAGCATATCCCAGTTTAGGTCACCTAACAGAACAAACTCTGAAGCTAGATGGGGGGCCATCAATTCACAAATGGTGTCCAGGGCACAGCTGGGAGCTGAGGGGGGTCAGTAGCAGGTGGCAACAGTGAGATACTTATTTCTGGAGAGAGTAATTTTCAGAAATAGTAGTTCGAACTGTTTGGGTATGGACCTGGAAAGTATGACACTACTTTGCAGGCTATCTCTGCAGTAGACTGCGACTCCTCCCCCTTTGGCAGTTCTATCTTGACGGAAGATGTTATAGTTGGGTATGGAAATCTCTGAATTTTTGGTGGCCTTCCTGAGCCAGGATTCAGACACGGCAAGGACATCAGTGTTAGCAGAGTGTGCTAAAGCAGTGAGTAAAACAAACTTAGGGAGGAGGCTTCTGATGTTGATATGCATGAAACCAAGGCTTTTTCGATCACAGAAGTCAACAAATGAGGGTGCCTGGGGACATGCAGGGCCAGGGTTTACCTCCACATCACCCGCGGAACAGAGAAGGAGTAGTAAGAGGGTGCGGCTAAGGGCTATCAAAACTGGTCGCCTAGAGCGTTGGGGACAGAGAATAAGAGGAGCAGGTTTCTGGGCATGGTAGAATATATTCAGGGCATAATGCACAGACGGGTATGGTGGGGTACGGCGGAGGTAAGCCCAGGCACTGGGTGATGATGAGAGAGGTTTTATCTCTGGACATGCTGGTTGTAATGGGTGAGGTCACCGCATATGTGGGAGGTGGGACAAAGGAGGTATCAGGGGTATGAGGAGTGGGACTAGGGGCTCCATTGTGAACTAAAACAATGATAACTAACCTGAGCAACAGTATACAAGGCATATTGACATTTGAGAGAGACATACAGCGAGGCATACAGTAATCACATGTGTTGAATTGGGAAAGCTAGCTAAAACAGTGGGTGAGACAACAGCTAATCCGCTAGCATAACAACAGCAGGTGAGATGGCATTGACTAGGCAACTCGGCCGACAGATAAAACAAACAAGCAGAATGGAGTACCGTGATTAATGGACAGGCCAGTGTGCATCAGCTATGTAGCCAAGTGATCAGAGTCCAGGGGGCAGCGGTGGATGGGGCAGGGGGCTGGGCTGGCGAGTGTTATCCAGGTTTAAAAAAACTAACAATGACTAAATAGCAGGGCAGAATGGATAGCCCTGTCTGTCATTTTTCTCTTTCACTCATGCTCTCTCATTCTTTCCCTCTCTCTGCCCCTCGTACCATTTGTCCATTGTTCTGCCATATGCATTGTCCTGTGCAGTATGAGAAGAGAGTCTACAACCAGACCAGCTGGGCGTGTATCACTGTGCGAGAGGACACGTACGAGCAGAGCATCTGTGCCGGCTTCATGAAGCTCATGAGATATATCTGCCAGCAGAATACCTCAGGTGTGTGAGCGTAGCAGATAAGGATCCATGTACAGTTTAAGTTTACGTACACTTATGTTGGAGTCATTAAGACTAGTTTTTTTCATCCACTCCACATTCCTTTTGAACAAACTATAGTTTTGGCAAGTCGGTTACGACATCTACTTTGTGCATGACACAAGTAATTTTTCCGACAATTGTTAACAGACAGATTATTTCACTTATAATTCACTGTATCACAATTCCATTGCGTCAGAAGTTAAAATACACTAAGTTGACTGCCTTTTAAACACCTTGGAAAAATCCAGAAAATGATATCATGGCTTTAGAAGCTTCTGATAGGCTTGGAGTTTCAATGACTCCAACCTAAGTGTATGTAAACTTTCAACTTCACTGTATGTATGGGTATGTATGTTCACAAATACAAGTTAACATTTTGACCAATCGAATGGTCAAATGAACAGACTACTCTTGGTCAACCAATATTTATTTTTGTTGGGACAGCCCTATTTGTATGTCTTTGTGTTCAGTAAGAAAGAAGTTGGAATTAGTTTTGCCTAGCCAACTTTCATTTGCACAATGTCTGGAAGTCTATGTGTAACGCTAGTTAGTAACTTCCTTCAAACTGCATGCAGAGACAAATGGTATCCACAAGTTTCTTGGACTCTGGAGAAGTAAATAAAGGGCCTTATTGCCAAAATCCCAAAATAAAGTATCCCTTTAACTTCTGTTTGGGTCCTCCTCATCCCTCTGTGTGTGCCAGGTAACTACCTGGGTATGACCCTTCCCATTGTGACGGTGGTGAGGACTGATGACTCCCGCTCCAGCCTATCCAGAGATGTGACGGTGGCCTACTACTTACCATCCCAACACCAGGACCAACCCCCCACGCCCTTTGACCCTGACATCACCATGGAGACATGGCCTGCCACCGTAATCTACAGCAGGTGAGGGGGGTTGTTGACTGGTGTATAAAATCGACCACACAGCCATGCAATATCCATAGACAAACATTGTCAGTAGAATGGCCTTACTGAAGAGCTCAGTGACTTTCAACGTCATAGGATGCCACCTTTCCAACAAGTCAGTTCATAACATCTCTGCCCTGCTAGAGCTGCCCCGGTCAACGGTAAGTACAGTTATTGTGAAGCTGAAACTTGTAGGAGCAACAACAGCTCATCTGCGAAGTGGTAGGCCACACAAGCTCACAGAATAGAAGTGCGTCTGTCTTCGTTTGCAACACTCACTACCAAGTTCCAAACTGCATCTGGAAGCAACTTCAGCACAATAACTGTTTCTCAGGAGCTTCATGAAATGGGTTTCCATGGCCGAGCTTTCTGGTTTTGGCGGATGCCGGGAGAACACTACCTGCCCGAATGCATAGTGCCAATTGTAAAGTTTGGAGGAGCAATAATGGTCTGTGGCTGTTTTTCTTGGTTCAGGCTAGGCCCCTTAGTTCCAGTGAAGGGAAATCTTAATGCTACAGCATACAATGACATTCTAGACAATTCTGTGCTTCCAACTTTGTGAGAACAGTTTGGGGAAGGCCCTTTCCTGTTTCATCATGACAATGCACAAAGCAAGGTTCTTATAGAAACGGATTGTCGAGATCCGTTTGTGGAAGATGTGGAAGAACTTGACTGGCCTGCACAGAGCCCTGACCTCAACTCCATCAAACAAATTGGGATGAATTGGAACGCCGACTGCAAGCCAGGCCTAATCGGCCAACATCAGTTCTGACCTCACTAATGCTGTTGGCGGTGAATGGAAGCAAGTCCCCGCAGCAATGTTCCAACATCTATTGGAAACCCTTCCCAGATGAGTGGAGGCTGTTATAGCAGCAAAGGGGGGGGCAACTCCATATTAATGTTCTTGATTTTGGAATGAGATGTTTGACTAGCACATGTCCATATACTTTTGATCATGTAGTGTACACTTAATGTACAACACATTAAGAACACCTTCCTAATATTGAATTGAACCCCTTGCCCTCAGAACAGCCTCAATTCGTCGAGGCATGGAATCTACAAGGTGTAAAGTGTTCCACAGGGATGTTGGCCCATGTTGACTCTAATACTTCCCACAGTTGGCTGGATATCCTTTGGGTGGTGGACCATTCTTGATACACACGGGAAACTGTTGAGCATGAAAAACCCAGCAGCGTTGCAGTTCTTGACACAAATCGGTGCGTCTGGCACCTACTACCATACCCCATTCAAAGGCACTTAAATATTTTGTCTTGCCCATTCACCCTCTGAATGGCACACATACAAAATCCATGTTTCAAGGTTTAAAAATCCTTCCTTAAAACCTGTTTGGGCTAGGGGGCAGCATTTTCACGTTTGGATGAAAAGTGTGCCCAGAGTAAACTGCCTGCTACTCAGTCCCAGTTGCTAATATATGCATATTAGGATAGAAAAAACTATGGAGTTTCTAAAACTGTTTGAATGATGTCTGTGGGTATAACAGATCTCATATGGCAGGCAAAAACCTGAGAAAAATCCAACCAGGAAGTGGGAGATCTAAGGTTTCTCGTGACGCGTGTGGATGTTGTGGAAGACGCATGTTGAAGTTGCCTTGCGTTCCATTGCTTTTCTACAGACAAAGGAATTCTCCGGTTGGAACATTATTGAAGATTTATGATGAAAACATCCTAAAGATTGATTCTATACATCGTTTGACATGTTTCTACGAACTGTAATATGACTTTTCGTCTGAACTTTTGCCTGGACCTGCCTGCGCGTTCTGAGTTTAGATTGTGTACTGAACGCGCGAACCAAAAGGAGTTATTTGGACATAAATGATGGACTTTATGGAACAAATCAAACATTTATTGTGGAACTGGGATTCCTGAGAGTGCACTGATGAAGATCAAAGGGAAGTGAATATTTATAATGCTATTTCTGACTTCTGTTGACTCCAACATGGCAGATATCTTTTTGGGTTGTATTGGTTTCTGAGCGCCGTACTCAGATTATTGCATGGTTTGCTTTTTCCGTAAAGTTTTTTTGAAATCTGACACAGCAGTTGCATTAAGGAGATGTGTATCTTTAATTCTGTGAATAACACTTGTATCATTTATCAATTATGAGTATTTCTGTAAATTGATGTGGCTCTGTGCAAATTCACGGGATGTTTTGGAGGCAAATGGATGTTTTGGATATAAACATGAACTTGATCGAACAAAACATACATGTGTAACATGTTGTCCCAGGAGCGTCATCTGATGAAGAATATCAAAGGTTAGTGATTAATTTTCTCTATTTCTGCTTTTTGTGACTCCTCTCTTTGGTTGGAAAATCGCTATATGCTTTCTGTGACTATTTGCTGACCTAACATAGTGATATGTTCTGCTTTCGCCGAAAAGTTTTTTTTTTTTTAATCGGACACTGGTTGGATTAAGGAGAATTTTATCTTTTAAAATGGTGTCTAATACTTGTATGTTTGAGAAATATGAATTGAGATTTCTGTTGATTGAATTTGGCGCCCTGCGATTCATCACTAGTGGAACCCTGTTCCTAGACAGGTTAACCTGTCTCCTCCCCTTTAATCTACACTGATTTTTGAAGTGGATTTAACAAGTGACATCAATAAGGGATCACCTGGTCAGTTTGTCATGGAAAGAGCAGGTGTCCTTAATGCTTTGTACACTCTGTGTATATTTACAAAAGTAATGTTTCTATTATAATACATGGATTCACATTATTATTGCAACGTGATGTAATGATTTAAAGTAACTGTGTAACCTTTAATCCATCTCTTTCTCCCTACCCCTGTCAGGTCGTTCAGTGGACCCACTACTGAGACCTCTATCCTAGGGGAGATCCATGCTCTGGGCGAGGTGCTGGACTCTCCACAGCTGTGTGTGAGCGAGTCCTTCATCGTGGCCGGCTATACCAGCCCCGCAGCCGCACACCGACACAACGAAGTCTGGTTCCTGGAGCGCTGCTGAAGTGGCTATGTAGCACTACATTATTAACACAAAGTAAAAAATTGATAAACACTCATTACAGCAAACCAAATCGAAAGCCTCACACAAACCAAAAATAGCAGAATTTCATAAATTTGGTACAGTTTACGTCAAGGAAACGAGTACACAAGTATGCTTCATTTTTAAAATATATTTTAATTGGGCTGTGGTCTCAGGCAGATAATATATAATACAGTTTTTTACGATCACTTTGGCACAATTTCAGAACCAAAACTCAAAACGGTCATCACTTGTAACACAGACTGTCCCATGTTCAAAACATTGCATTGTGCATTCATATATTTAATGAAACCTTGCACTTGCAAAATCATTATTTCAAATAACAAATTTATCATGAAATACCATAGGAACATTAATTTAGATCACCCACACACAAGATACAGAGTTTCACTGTGTAGTTGGTCGTACACACATTATATATTGTAGTACAAAATATGTGATACATGTAGTACCATAATGAAACATGTAAGTACATCACTAAAATAACTATTAGAGCGAATACTACAGACACAGTGGAATCATTGAACAAAATGAGACATTTATTGATGAAATACAAGTCACAACAGGTTTCTTTGAATCAAAGCAAAAATAACTAGCTACAAAAAAAAATAAGAAACTACAGTAAAATGTCAAGTGCAGTGTTCCTCACCTGGCTTACTATAGAAAGCTAAACAAATTATTGATTACTGTACTTCTATATTTCCATCAAACCTGTCTTGTGGGTTTGGCCACAGGTTCTCATCCAAAACACAATGGATGTTTTCATTAGCCAAACATCTTGGGAAGAATCTTCGGGCGAATCCAGGCCTGACACTGGTCTGTTGTGATGTCATTGCATGCGTCATCCATGGCCTGGAGAAGGGTGGCTTGTTCATGAGGGCACCTATCATATACCTTCCACCACCATGTGGAGAAAATTCCTCAATTGGGTTAAGGAGAGAATGGGGGTAAGTACAGGGTGGTAAAATTGTGGATGTGCCTGAAACTATGCTTGCACCATTTGAGCATGGTGGAACCTGACATTATCCAACACAATGACATAGGTCACGCCATCAGCTCTACAGACCTGATTTAGCTCATCAAGGAAGGTTACAAGGAGAGCTGCATTATATGATCCAATACGAGGTCTGCGTCCTACCACACCATCTTCCGATATAGCAGCACACATGGTGATGTTGGCCCCACGTTGTCCAGGTACTTGGATGGTTGCACGCTGGCCAATTAAATTCCGACCTCTCCTCCTTGTCTTGGCCAGGTTGAAGCCTGCCTCATCCAAAAAGAGGAATTTGTGATGGTTTTTGTTAGCATCCAGCTCCATCACCCTCTAAAAAGAGAATTACTGATTACAATGATGTAGATTTTGGGGGGTATTTTTCACAACAGGCATCTTGAAACTGAAAATACTCGGTCCTCAGTTGCTTCACTCTGTCTGCATTTTTTTCAAAAGGCACATGGTATAGCTGGTTTAGAGACACCTCGTGCCTTTTCAGCATGTGGCTTCCACACTTTTCAATGTATGGCTTCCACATTGTTGAACATTGTCCAAGATGTGCTGCCGACTTCTGTAAGATGAATATAATTTCTGGCCAGAACCAAATTGACCACAGACCGCTCTTACAGGTCAGTCAGAATTTTGCTTCTGCCTCCCCTATTTGGCCTAGTCTCAATTCTGCAGGGAACATTACAGTAAGACATTACAGTAAGACAGGTAGGCCAGTTGAGAACAAGTTCTCATTTACAACTGCGACCTGGCCAAGATAAAGCAAAGCAGTACGGCAAAAAAACACCAGAGTTACACAAACAAACATACAGTCAATAACACAATAGAAAAATCTTTGTACAGTGTGTGCAAATGTAGAAGAGTAGGGAGGTAAGGCAATAAATAGGCCATAGATGTGAAATAATTACAATTTAGCATTAACACTGGAGTGATAGATGTGCAGGTGATGATGCGCAAGTAGAGATGGTCACATCACCTACTCTGTGGTACACATTGGCATGCATTATACAGTCATTTGACAATTGAGAGTAGCCTAATGTCTAGTGCATGCTGAAGACTTACTGATTCTAATTGCAGAAAGTTCTGATGATTGAGGCAACGGTTGATTTTCTGAGGTTTGGTTGAGTCATTGTAGCTGCCTCAGTCATTGTCCTGCCATGATTTAAGACATGGTCTACAACTATTGCTCGGATTTCATTGGACACTTTGCTGTTGTTGCCACTGTCTTGGTCCGTGGCCTTGTCCTCTACCACGTTCCCCCCCACCTCCTTAAACGAGGCCCACGACAAGCACCCCTTCTGAGTAGTGGTCCCCTGACATTCCTTTGACCACCACGTCTTCCTCGTCTTCTTCCTCCATTTTTAATCATCGGTTGTGAGTTGTCTAGAGTTTCGAAAAATGACATCAAGGTTCTGAAATTAGTGCCAAAGGGATTGCAACAAACTAATATAATACTATATGCCATTTAGCAGATGCTTTTATCCATGACCCTTGGTGTTGTAAGCCACGTGCTCTACTGACTGAGCGACACAGGACTGCAATATGTGTCTCCAAATATCTACAGCTTTCTCATCACATCAGTATGTCAATTTACTTTACTGTATTAAATGTAGTTTTACAGGGACAGTTCACATTAAGTGCCTGTTTTTAGCCGGCCGGCTAATTTAACTGCAGTCCCTGGGAAGGATATTAAACACAATTTAAGATGACAAGCACATAATGAGCACATGCAGCGCAGCACAGAGTACAACAGGACAAGGAAATGTATGACAAGCAGACAGACAGAGCATGTAGTATCGTTAAGACCGAGGTATTTCACAAGAGTTCAGCTCAGGAGCTCATGGTTTCTAAGGATGTTGCATTTCAGGCTCTATTGTCAGTGGGTGTTCATCAGCTTGGTGCCAGTCTGTTACTGTGTGTCGGCCATATTGTTGGGCAAGGCAACAGTTTTCAGTTGTTAGATACAGGAGTGGTTGCACATAGCATACCTACTATGCTGTGTGGATGGAATATGGTGCTTTCATCATTGTAACCTCTCTGGGATAGGCGGGACGCTTGCGTCCCACTTGGCCAATAGCCAGGGAAATGCAGAGCCCCAAATTCAAATAAAATAATTTAAATCAAACTTTCATTAAATCACACATGTAAGATACCAAATTAAAGCTACACTCGTGAATCCAGCCAACATGTCAGATTTCAAAAAGGCTTTTCGGCAAAAGCATAACATGCTATTATCTGATGATAGCACAACCGTAAACAGAGAGAGTAGCATATTTCAACCCTGCAGGCGCGACACAAAACACCGAAATAAATATATAATTCATGCCTTACCTTTGACGAGCTTCTTTTGTTGGCACTCCAATATGTCCCATAAACATCACACATGGTCCCTTTGTTCTATTAATTCCGTCAATATATATCCAAAATGTCCATTTATTTGCCGCGTTTGATCCAGGAAAACACAGCTTCCAATTTGCGCAACATCACCACAAAATATCTCAAAAGTTACCTGTAAACTCTGTCAAAACATTTCAAACTACTTTTGTAATACAACTTTAGGTATTTTTAAACGTTAATAATCGATCAAATTGAAGACGGGACTATCTGTGTTCAATACAGGAAGACAACAAACTCAAGCATGCTTTCTAGTCTTGCGCAACTATCAAACAGGACACATAACGTGACACTTCTTCAAGATTGCCGTACTTCTTCATTACACAAAGGAATAACCTCAACCAATTTCTAAAGACTGGTGACATCCAGTGGAAGCGGTAGGAACTGCAAACAAGTCCCTTAGAAGTCTAGATTCCCAATGAAAACTCATTGAATAGACGGTGACCTCAAATATATAATCTGAATGGTTTGTTCTCTGGGTTTTGCCTGCTACATAAGTTCTGTTATACTCACAGACATGATTCAAACCGTTTTAGAAACGTCAGTGTTTTCTATCCATATCTACTAATAATATGCATATATTGTATTCTGTTGATGAGTAGCAGGAAGTTTAATTTGGGCACGCTATTTATCCAAAAGTGAAAATGGTGCCCCCTATCCCAAATAAGTTTTAATGACTAAATGAAGGCAAATTCACATGGAAATCAGAGTGGCTGTGTTCAAGACAGTTCAGTGTGTGACGTAGAAGATATTCCCATGAGATACAGGGTTTTGCATGTGGAGGAGAGCACAGTAAAAACTTTGAAGATGTAATTTCAGCATGTCATATTCACTTTGATAAAAATGGCAATCTATATATGATGAAATCACAGGATATATATATATATACCGTTCAAAGTTTGGGGTCACTTAGAAATGTCAATTTAAAATAACATCAAATTGATCAGAAATACAGTGTAGACATTGCTAATGTTGTAAATGACTATTGTAGCTGGGAACTGCTGATTTTTTTAAATAGAATATCTACATAGGTGTACAGAGGCCCATTATCAGCAACCATCACTCCTGTGATCCAATGGCACGTTGTGTTAGCTAATCCAAGATAAGCATTTTAAAAGGAATCATGTAGTAACCAAGTGTTAAACAAAATATATTTTAGAATCTTCAAAGTAGCCACCCTTTGCCTAGATGACAGCTTTGCAGACTCTTGGCATTCTCTCAACCAGCTTCATAAAGAATGCTTTTCCAACAGTCTTGAAGGAGTTCCCACATGCTGAACACTTGTATGCCGCTTTTCCTTCACTCTGTGGTCCGACTCATCCCAAACCATCTCAATTGGGTTGAGGTCAGGTGATTGTGGAGGGCAGGTCATCTGATGCAGCACTCCATCACTCTCCTCCTTGGTCAACTAGCCCTTACACAGCCTGGATGTGTGTATCGCTGCAGAATGCTGTGGTAGCCATGCTGGTTAAGTGTGCCTTGAATTCTAAATGAATCACAGAAAGCGTCACCAGCAAAAGCACCCCCACAACATCACACCTCCTCCATGCTTCACGGTGGGAACCACACATGTGGGATCATCCATTCACCTACTCTCACCAAGACACAGAGGTTGGAACCAAAAATCTCAAATTTGGACCAAAAGACAGATTTCCACTGTTCTAATGTCCATTGCTCGTGTTTCTTGGCCCAAGCAGTTCTCTTCTTATGATTAGTGTTCTTTAGTAGTGCTTAATTCCTCCTAAAAAGTGATGAAATTAAAAGCTATTTTATCATGTATACGTCATAGAATAAAGCAAAGACCCTGTGAAAAGAGATGAATTATTGCTTATTCTACAAAGATATTCAAAAATGGCCTGGACACATTTTTTGGTACCCCTTAGAAAAGATAAATAATTGGATTTTATTGATATTTCAAACTTATTTATGTAATTAGTATCACACAGTCTCCTATCTTGTAATCAGTCATTCAGCCTATTTAAATGGAGTAAAGTAGTCACTGTGCTGTTTGGTATCATTGTGACCACCACACTGAACATGGACCAGAGTAAAGTAGTCACTGTGCTGTTTGGTATCATTGTGACCACCACACTGAACATGGACCAGAGTAAAGTAGTTACTGTGCTGTTTGGTATCATTGTGTTGCACCACACTGAACATGGACCAGAGTAAAGTAGTCACTGTGCTGTTTGGTATCATTGTGACCACCACACTGAACATGGACCAGAGTAAAGTAGTCACTGTGCTGTTTGGTATCATTGTGACCACCACACTGAACATGGACCAGAGTAAAGTAGTCACTGTGCTGTTTGGTATCATTGTGTTGCACCACACTGAACATGGGCCAGAGAAAGCTGAGGAGAGATTTGTCTGAGGAGATCAGAAAGAAAATAATAGACAAGCATGGTAAAGGTAAAGGTTACAACACCATCTCCTAGCAGCTTGATGTTCCTGTGACAACAGTTGCAAATATTATTAAGAAGTTTAAGGTCCATGGAACTATAGCCAACCTCCCTGGGTGCGGCCGCAAGAGGAACATCGACCCCAGATTGAACAGAAGAATAGTGCAAATGGTAGAAAAAGAACCAAGGATAACTGCCAAAAAGATGCAAGCTCAACTCCAAGGTGAAGGTACGTCAGTTTCTGATCGCACCAGCCGTCACTTTGGGCTCCATGGAAGAAGACCCAAGAGGACTCCACTTCTGAAAGAAAAACATAAAGCCAGACTAGAATTTGCTAAAATGCATATTGACAAGCCACAATCCTTCTGGGAGAATGTCCTTTGGACAGATGAGTCAAAACAAGCTTTTTGGCAAGTCACATCAATCAGCTCTTTTCATAGAAACACTTTCAAAGAAAAGAACACCATACCTACAGTGAAACATGACTCAGTTCTTGGGCTGCATTACTGTGCCTGGCACAGGGTGCCTTGAACCTGTGCAGGGCACAGTGAAATTTGGAGTTATTCTGGAGCAAAATGTACTGCCCAGTGTCAGAAAGCTCTGTTTTAGTCGCAGGTTATGGGTCCTCCAACAGGATAATGACCCAAAACACAGCTAAAAGCACCCAAGAATGAATAAAAACAAAACATTGAACTATTCTGAAGTGGCCTTCTATGAGTCCTGATCTGAATCCTATCGAACATCTATGGAAAGAGCTGAAACTTGCAGTTTGGAGAAGGCGCCCATCAAACCTGAGACAGCTGGAGCAGTTTGCTCAGGAAGAGTGGGCCAAACTACCTGTTAACAGGTGCAGAAGTCCCATTGAGAGATACAGAAAATGTTTGATTGCAGTGATTGCCTCTAAAGGTTGTGCAACAAAATATTAGGTTATGGGTCCCATCATTTTTGTCCATGCCATTTTCATTTGTGTTATTACTTACAATATTATGTTGAATAAAAAATGAAAAGCAAAGTCTGCTTTCTATTAAATATGGAATAAACAATGGTGGATGCCAATTACTTCTGTCAGTTTCAAGTTATTACAGAGGAGATTGTGCATTCGTTGTTTTTTGTGGCGGTGTACCAACAAATTTGTGTGTGTACACACACACAGTATCTACCGTTTGTATACACATCTGGTTTATTATTCAACAATTAATTATTTTCACTCAACTATACGAACTGATGCATAAAGACTGATAAATCTGATTTGATTCCATTTAAATATGTATGTTTTGAGATTAAATGTTTACTCTAGTTGAATGGGCAGGATTTTAGAACCTCGTCAGGTTCTATATAATGGTTTTATATAGATAGAAAAATAACTCTCGGTGGTCTGGGGTGTCGTTCTCAATGCAGTTGTGATGTGGATGTTGGTGAAAGATACATCTATATTTTTTATAATAAATGGAATAACTGGGTAGCCATACGAAGACTAAAATAATTATATAACCTTGTATTTGTCACTTGGTTGTTGGCCGTAGATTTCATTGATCTCCGTTTTAAAGAAGTCTCCACATTTCATTCATTATATCCCTGGTTGTCAATATTATCGTTTTCTTGCCTTAAACCAGTGCTTGACTTGGGCAGAAGCTCACCGGAGCTGGGTACCGGCACCTCAAATGTTCTACTGCTTGAGCTCCTGATCCTCTTGTAGAATATTAGCTCAAAAGTATTGTGGAGCTCCTGCACCTACATTTAAACAGTACAGGCATCCAAAATGAGTCCCGGCACTTATTCCAGTCCAAGTCAAGCACTGCCTTAAACAGTCTGTAGTTCGCAACCTACTGTAAGCGTTCATTTGGCCAAGTCTTGTTCATTTTAATATGTGAGTCTTCTGACAGGAGGAACATGAGGTTTCCTGAGTGTCCTGTCAAAACGTCACAATGTGTACCTGTAATACTTTCCTCATTACATTGTGTTCCAATGTGTGTTTAAATGCAATCATTATATGATCTGACAATATGATTTATCATTCCCCCCCGGCCCCCAGACAGACACACAGCTAGTTGTCAGTTGAGTTATGGTTTTACTCTGATGCTCAAAGTTTAGTTCTAATTCCTGTTTTCAAAGTGTTTTATATTTTCATCGGTAGAGTCATGCTATATCATTTGGGCCTAAACCAGGTGTTTATAACCTCAAGTAATGTGTTCTGTTATATGTATTTCTTGACTACTTCAGCTACAAGCTGTATAGATTTCAGCTACAAGGAACCAATGCAAAAATGGACACTGTAACGTGTCTATTTTAATTATTGCAAAATATAAATTAAAAGTTGTCTATCTGTGCCTCTTTCACTGAATACAATGATTTATGCACTGCAATAAGGAGGATCAGCACCCAAATGTTGCAAATATTTTTGAAAGGGATTCACTGATTATACAAACTAAAATGTGCTTCCATCAAATACACAATGGGGCTGAGGAAAACAGGGATGTCTAAGAGGGGGATGAGAGGGGGATGAGAATCAGACGATAAAAGGCTTCAGTTTAGCCCACACATCGATGGTCCCTCTGTCACTGAAAAGGCGCTACATGGTCAATCCAATGTCTCCATTGGCACTGCAGCATTTACAGTGATACGACCTCTGGAGAAGTCAGGGCATTCATACTTTTTGCGCTTTGTGGTGCAAGACGTTTTCAAGGAAGTGAGATTGTGTTTATACAGGACCTCCCGCCCTCACCTACTGTCAACCAATCATGTCACTGCGGTGCTATACGGAGCCATCTGCATTGTTACAGAATTTGAGAGGTGCACAACGATGCAGTACAGAGCTCAATTTGGCCTCTGCGTGCCTCTGCAGGCTTAGCTGCATAAGTCTCTATCCTGCCTTTGTTTTTGGTGCCAAAAGTCATCTAGCGGACCGGTGGTCTTGCTTGACAGATTTCCCATCAATCAGTTTAGTAGCTACTTGAGACCGACTTAGCAGAGAACGTAAGTTATGTACCTAACTATGGATCTATGAAACCGAAGGAGTAAGTAAGTAAGTGTTACTGTGAGTAAGTAAGTGTTACTGTCCTCACAGTAAATGATGCCTTGCATCAGCCAATCATCGAGACTATATCAAAAACGTAATGCCCTATGACCTCGAAGCGGGATTTACCTCATCCTCTGCCTGGAATGCTGGAAACAGGTTCCCGAGCGGGAAAAAAATGACAGTCACAGTCATCCTCCGGTCTCATAGATCCATAGGTATGTACATAAATCTATTTCGACCTCACTCAGACCGTCACTGATAAGTGTTATAGTCCTTACCTTAGATGATTGTGTCAACAAGGTCGCGAGGAACAGAGGATTCCCCATCTCCAACACCTCAGCAGCGAGCAAGATGGCGGAGCTCAGAAGAGCGAGAGTGATACGTAGTAAATGTCCATGGCGAGGACCGTTTGGCAGATGAAGTAGCACCTTTCAGGGCCGCTCCAAGATGTGGCCACACCTCCTGGGGCTAGTTGACACAGGAGAAAAGCAGTTTTTAGGGAGAGAGATTTCAAGTCAGACTGAGCTATCGACTCATATGGAGGCCTAGCCAGGGCCCTTGGGATCAGGGCCATGCAGAACCCGGGCTGGGTGTAGCCTCCGGACACCCTTCAGAAACTGCGACACAAGAGGATGACTGCTCAGCATGTGGTCATCCACCATGTCATGAGAAGTTTAAATGGAGGCCTGTCTTGCTAATGTCCAGATGGGACTGGAGAAAACAAAGGACAAGAGGGACAGGACAGGTAACTGGGTCTAGCTGTCTAGCGTCACACCAAGAGGAGAATAGTCTCCATCTGAGAGCATAAAGCGACTGAGTGGATGGGGCTCTCGCTATTCTAAGAGTCTCGTGAATAGCCACAACTAGCTCCTGAGAGATAGACTTGTCATCGGCCATACCCACAGCTGAAGGGAAGTGGGGTTGGGGTGCCAAATCAGGCAGGAGGTATGGCCTGGTTGGAAGAGGCCAGAGTGACCCCCACACCAGTTGAAGAGCTCCAAGAACCAAGGTCTGCCTGGCCATCTCAGCGCTTCTGGTAGGACCCTGTGGTGTCGATGCTTTATCCAATGAAGAACCTGAAATCAGAGGCAACGGGGGGAAACGTACAACAACACTTTAGGCCACTCTGTTGAATTTATTATGGATTTATTATGGATAAATGAATAAACAATATCCCCATTTTAAATAGAATTGTATCAAGGTAAACATATACTCTGTATGTTTAATAGACAATATGAGTTCATAAGAAGAAATTGTGTGACAGGAGAAAGGAGTAATAAAATGTTAAAGAACACCATTCCAACTGGGCAAGAACAAATGGGTTGTGGACTGTGTAAACACATAAGGTCGTTAGCCTATGGTTGACCCAACCTGAAACTTAGCTCTGGGGTTTTTAGATTAGGCAGTGAGTGCATTCCTAGGGTTTCTGTTAAATAAAACTGTCAGTTCAGTGGTGATCGATAATGTTGAGGGGTCAAAAGTTATCTGGGAGTGTGTTAGTAAGTTAGAATGAACTTTTCACCTTACTTTGTCTTGTCGAGAGGAGGGGGTTCGGTTAAGGCAGTGAAGTGACGTCATGATCTGTATTTAAACTGATGCATGTGTTTGAGTGGGAGCGCGCTCCGAGAATAAATTATATTACCTATTATTTAAAGACTGGTCTGCGTCTATTTTATGCAAACAAGAAATCTTACAAATTCTCATAAAATAGATTAAGGGCTTTCAATTGATGAAAGCACATTGTCATAATTAAATTATACTAACACCCTCAGAGAGCATGGAGTCACACGGTACATATAAAACCAAGGAGGTACTGAATGGAAAAATAGACCAACCGACTATGAATAGTGTGGTTAGTCCTGTGAGGGAGCTAACTAAATTAACCCACTGACAGGAAAGTTAGGGAGTGAACGTTATTTATAATAAGGGTTACATGGAGAAAATCAGACCTCTTAAATTAAAATGTCCCTCCCTTCAGCAAAATATATTTTACCTAAACCCTCCCAGAACACTTGAAAGAAAACAAGTGACCCTCCTGCCCTTATACCCCAAATAATAATTCAAACATAGAGTGGGTAGCAGTGAACATGTGTAACATTTACCCTTACTTCTTGGTCAGACCAGAGCCTTAGATATGCAGTTTTAGAAACTGCTCTTGGATCTGTAAGTATTATATGACAAAGCAGGAATTTTGATAGCACACAGGGTTGTGGGCCAGAAGGTTGTGGGTTCGCAGACCACCGTAGACAAGAGTAGGGGTGGAGAGATCCCTTTTATAATAAAATCATCGCATGCATGAATCTATCATTGTATTTGCAGGTCTAAGAAAAAAATGGCCTTTTATAAACATTTCATGCAATTCTACGTCATTTTACATATTAGCAGAAGATTTTTTTAATAACCACACAAATTACCGAAATTACAGGCTCAGAATGGACAGGGAGATAGGCCTATGGGTTCATCTTATCATATTTCTCCAATGCCAAATCAGTGTGTCTTGTTTGCAATGAAAATATCGATGTTTGCAAATAATTAAATCTGAAATGTCATTAGGAATCTGAGCATGGTACTTTCAAAAGTTAGACCTACCTACTCAGAGATATGTAAGCTTTAAAGCTACAATATGTAACTTTTTGGGCGACCGGACCAAATTCACATAGACATGTGGGTTATAGATACAGTATGTCCTTCTCATTGAAAGCAAGTCTAAGAAGCGGTAGATCTGTTATAGGTGGCTATTTCTACGGTTCCTGTGCTTACATTTCATTTTGCGTCTTTTACTTTCAGTTTTGCACACCAGCTTCAAACAGCTGAAAATACAATATTTCTGGTTATGGAAAATATATTTCACAGGGATTCTCTCCACAATGACTGCTTGTTATGTCACATCAACTGAAATGAGGAAAACTATTAGAATTTTTGCAACCAGGAAATGGCATAGCCATTTCTGCATAGTGCACCTTTAACTGCTGGGTACCCTCCTTCCATGGCATAACCTAAGCCTTGCGTTCTTATGTTTGTATTCTTTTGCGAAGTTGATTGTAGGTGGACTTGATTCATCAGCCCTGGCAAAGTGTTCCCATTTTGAACAATTTCATGTGTCTGAAGTTGGAACTCCTAACTGCCTACCCGGCAGGCCTAGAGAGCAAATCAAGTGCATCTTAAGTTCTACCGCTGGCCAATCAGATAGATCAGATCACAGTGTTTGGAGTTTCCTAGAGACAAAGACAGTAAAAATAAGCCTCGAACGCACAGCAAAGTTGATACTGTGAGAATTCAAAACTTTTAAAACTATGACTATAGAGAGACTCAATGAATACAGCAAAGAGCGCTGTTTTTATGAGTAAGGTCATGTTTAAATTGTTATTCAGCGCCGTCAACATTTTTATCATCCATAAAATGCGCCTATTCCAGGACTGCAGCTGCAATGAATGAGTATAGCAAAGTGGGAACAACTTGCGTTGTTATATTAGGGGCTTTATATATATATATAGAAATATAGAAATAATGCAGTGCGACTTTCGCCATCAGTTGTGTTCTCGTTTCTCAGCGGAGGGAGTGAGAGAGGAGGGACGGTAAGTTGAGAGGCAGTCTCATCTCTGCCCCCTCCCTCAGACTGATCATCACATGCAGGCCATCAGTCCAGTAAAAAAATGTATTATGTTCACTCAGCTGGGCCTCACAAGTAATACAACATATTACCCATTACCATTGTGATCATACACCATTTTTATTTTCAAATATAATTTCAAAATGGTCGAGAAGAACAACATCTTCAGAGTAATTCAAGCAAAGCCAGTATGCGGTGATAATGTATTGGGCCTATAGCTTACTGCAGAAACCTCAATGCTACAGAACTGTTTCTAATTGGTTAATGTTGCAACGGCTTACGTTTTATAGTCATATTTTTAAAATATGAATGGTAGATCAAGACTTGCTTTTTGACAACGAAAGTGATCTTGACACAGAAAAGGTTGGTGACCACTGCTTTATATAATCGGATCCGTTTTATTTTCTTCTAAATCTTAAGCTAACAAGGGGTAGGCCTGTGATTTTAGCCAATTTCTTCTTTAAAAAAGAACTAGGCCTATGGCATACCATCTCATACCCGCTTAATACGGGTCTTGGTTTTAACTTAACACCTTCACTGACACGGAGGTAGGCTATTTAAAGAGTGGTATAAAGTACTTAAGTAAAAAAATACCTTTAAGTACAACTTAAGTCGTTTTGGGGTATCTGTACTTTACTTTACTATTTATATTTTTGACTACTTTTACTTCACTACATTCCTAAAGAAAATTATGTACTTTTACTCCATACATTTTCCCTGACACCCACAAGTACACAAGTTACCATTTGAATGCATAGCAATACAGGACAAAGGTCAATTTCACACACTTATCAAGAGAATGACCCTGGTCATCCCTATAGCATTTACTTTTACTTTCTACTTTTACTCAAGTATTTATTTATTTTACCTTTATTTTACTAGGCAAGTCAGTTAAGAACAAATTCTTATTTTCAATGACTGGCCTAGGAACAGTGGGTTAACTGCCTGTTTTTACACGCTTCAGCACTCGGCTGTCCTGTTCTGTAAACTTGTGTGGCCTACCACTTCGCAGCTGCGCTGTTGTCGCTCCTGGACTTTTCCAGTTCACAATAAAAGCACTTACAGTTGACCAGGCAGCTCTAGCAAAGTGTGGTTGAAATAGCCAAATCCACTCATTTGAAGGGGTGTCTACATAATCCCTCCCCTGGTTAGCCACTATTGGCTTCAAAAGCCAAACCTAACTCAATGTTTTCGAATTAATATCCTGTAATATTGCACCTATCTGTGTGGTGCGCACATGTGTCTATGACTCCGTGTGTAGCCAGTTGATGTGATAAACGTTGTGGGTTGAAAACCTTCTCAATTAAATGTAAACTGCAAAATTGGATTACCTGGTAGTAGTATATCATGAGTAAGTATATTATTTGTATCTACGATTTGTTATTTGCTAACTTTGCCATGAAATGAGCAGCAGCAGTACAGAACCATTGCTAGACCAGCGTGGAGAGAGAACTCGATCCTTTGGAATACGGCGATACTAGCGCTTATTTCAGAGAGCGCTCCGTAAACCACGTCCCAGTGTTGCACTGGGACGTGTTTTAATATGAGGGAAAGCATCTCATTTTAGTATAGGTCCGCCATGGTTCTGTGTAGCCCAGTTATGCTAATATATTTGAGATGATTTCGTTTTTGACTTAATCAGTAAATTATATTTGAGTAGTAAACAAGGAAACAACAACGTTGCATACCAGAGAGGGGCATACTAGGGGTGGGTATCATTTACTACCTACATTATTGGGATTATCTGGTTACAACCAGTAGCTAGGTTTCCATCCAATTGGTGACAGATTTTCATGCGAATATTCTAAAATCTCGTTGCTGATAAAAACCAGTGCATGATGACATATTGCACACAAAATGTCATTTTTCGCTTAAGTTTTCATGTACCAAATAAAAATCTAAAGTTCATTGTGTTTCCATCGCATTTTCAACTCTACCGAAAGTTGTCACAAAAACTGTTGCATTAAATAGCAAATCAGTAGCGGTGCGTGGGTAAAATCACTGGAGAAGCCAAGCCAGAAACACACAGCCATATTACAACCTACTGTATGTGTTGTGATAATTGTGTTGTTTGCTCTATAACCTGTTAGTTCATATCCCTTGCCACAGGCAATAAGAAGACAGTTGCAGTATAAAACCAGAGAGCAACCTCTGTCCTGTAAAGTCCACAAAGCATATTGCATATAACAAACAGTTACTGTACATGACATTTCAAGCAAAGTTAATGCTTTTTACATTTCAGACCACTAAACAACTATTGATTTAGAACCACAGAGAGTTACAGCAAGTCGCAAAGAAAACAGGAGCTGCCTCCACTATTTCAGCACCATTTCAACTTAAACATTTCAACATAATTAAATCACCTATGCTTAGTCTTAGCATGTGACAACTAAAATATACCAAACACTACTTCAACAATCAACATAAGCTAAATATGATGTGGCTGTCCATTGTTCTGATTCGTGTGTGTGTGTGTGTGTGTGTGTGTGTGTGTGTGTGTGTGTGTGTGTGTGTGTGTGTGTGTGTGTGTGTGTGTGTGTGTGTGTGTGTGTGTGTGTGTGTGTGTGTGTGTGTGTGTGTGTGTGTGTGTGTGTGTGTGTGTGTGTGTGTGTGTGTGTGTGGCTACATATTGAACATCTATCCTCTCAGGCCAGGGGCACAATATATTAATTTATGGTTGGATCAGAATAGCTGTTATAATCATTGGCCAGTGTGTATAATTAAGTAAAACCACAGGTCCAAATCCCTCTCTCCATCCATGGCTAATTTAGGAAAGGGCCCATTTTAGCTAGCTAGAAACAGGAGGACAATGACCCAACGAGATGCACAGTGAGTTTCTGCCAATAACGTATGCTCTTGATGTGATATAATATAATATGTGATTAGAGTGATGCCAAATCTAAACTGCTTTACCTTGACACTTTTTTTTGGTGCGCCAGGACCAATCATAGTTGAGCTCACTCAGTTTAGCTCAATGTTGATTGGCTATTATTTTTACTATCTAGGGAGGCCAAATGCTGCTGGCTTCTCTTGCATTCAATGCTATGGGCAGCAACAATGTCATACTCTTTTGGACCCGGCAGCATCAGATAAATGGCCTGCACATGCTTGCTTGGATGCTTTCTCCGGTGAGATACATTCAGCCTCTTGCGAATTGAAGGAAAATGATGAAACACAGAGATGAAAGATCAATTATAATTGACACAAGTTGTTGCAGTAGTAGTTAAGACAATGGATCTAGAGCTGTACAGGTTCATTGTGGACTTTCAAGTAACAATCGGGTAGCAGGTAGAGGTGAGCCAGGTAAGATTGGGACAGGCACTTCCAGGTGTCAGGCCAGGGTGTCCTCAGTCCCCCCAGAAAGGGAAACAGAGAAAGAGAAAAGATGAGGAGGGTTAGTGAGAGCATGGCTAAGACCATAGTACACCACATGCACTGGGGGTAGAGAATAATCAATAGTGTTGCTGTGGACACTGGATAATCTGACTAACACACACACACCTCATTGTGATACTGTAAACCTACTTATGTTACTTTTCTGAGTCAATTCAGGTTGCATTCAATGTCCTGCGTTTGTGTAAACCATGGCAGCCAGCATTGTAAATAGAGAGGTGTGCAGAAAGATGATCAGCCTCTGTGTCTGTCGATCCTTCCCCTTAATTTATTTTTCATGCCAGCCAGGTCCAAGTTTTCAAAGAAACATAATTTATTTAAATCTTCAGTTGAGTAAAATAAGGTGTCTATTGCTTCAAACATTGTTTTCACATCTTGTTACCTCGTAAATAACTATCAACCATGGATAGCCACAAGAATAATAAGGTGAGGAAACAGTCCATGTCAGTGTAACGGATGTGAAACGGCTAGCGCGCACGAGTATGGGCGAGGGGACGGTCTAAAGTTATACTGTTACATCAGCCAGGCCCATATTTTTAAAGAAACACTATTCATTTAAATCTCTAGTTGAGTAAAATAAGTAGTTTTGTTCTGGTCACAAAATAATCTCGAAGATTATGGTAAACTGCGCCACACTCAGGCAGAAAAAAATAATGTTCTATTCTCAGCCAGGCCCGTCTTTTCAAAGAAAACACAATTAAATTATACCACTATTTGAGCAAAATAATTCGTTTTGTTGTGATCACAAGAAATCCTAACATTTCAAGTAAAGAGCAAAAAAATCTGAACGTTCAACAAGATCTCACACTCAATTCCTGCAAATATGTACAAAAAGTATTTCACCAGATTTTGTGCGTTTCTGTACGTTGTTGTGCGACTTTATTCGTAGGAAAATACATTTTTGGTGGGCAAACTTCTGAACAAATATTTTTATTCAACGTTGCCTTTTTTGTGTCCCGCGTTTTTAATTTTATTTAACAAGGCAAATCAGATAAGAACTCATTCGTATTTACAACGACAACCTACCGGGGACAGTGGGTTAACTGCCTTGTTCAGGGGCAGAACGACAGATTTTTACCTTGTCAACTCAGGGAGTTTATACAGCAACCTTTCGGTTACTGGCCCAAAACTCTAACCTCTAGGCTACTTGCCGCCCCATTTATTTATGTATAGTTTTTTTAGACGTGTTAACAACCCAATATTGTTAATCAACCAAGTTGTCACCGAAATAATTATAATATAATAGTAGCTTTACGTAGTTTTTTATTTTATTAATGCAAATACTGTTTTCTATGCTTGTTTTTGCTTGATACTTTGGGATACTGGTGCACTTGTTGTCAGAAAGGCCCCTTTTCCTGTAAGTAACAATAGGCCTACACGATTTTTCTTCATAACGCATTCCATGTTCCTTGTGAGCATTACACATTACACAATTTCCGTCAAAATTAATTTTATTACAAGGCTATGTCGAATTTTACGGGGGTTGCCAGATTGGAGAAAAATACAGATTTGTTTTGTATTGGTATCGATGAAGGTATTTGATTGGGTAATGGGGACACATTTTTTTGATGGGAAATTATACTTATAATTATAATATATGCCAAAGTATAAACGAAAACCAACTATAGAAAAGGCCATTGTCATTAATTAAAATAAAAACGTAAGGCTACTATTATATTACAAGTCTTTCGGTGACAACCTGGTTGATTAATATTGTTTTTTATTAAACTAAATGTGGGACATAAAAAAGGCAGTGTAGAACACCATTGCCTAAAATGCATTGCTCCAATAACTTTCAAAAGATTGTTCCGAAGTTTTCCCCCAAAACGTGTATTTTTCTATTAATTAAGTCGCACAAGAATGTGTGACTTTTCCTACAAATTAAGCCAGACAAAAACGCACAAAATCTGATTAAATACTTATTATAAATGCATATTGTCACATAACATATGACGCTGGAGAGACGAAGCAGGTACGGGGAGTAAAACATTTCATATAGAACAGTCATGGAACGAGACAGCAACAGCGTCAGCACACGGGTAATACAGACAAAAACAATTGATGCAGCAGCAGGGAACAGAGCAAGGGAACTGACAAATATAGGGGAGGAAATAAACAGGTGATGAATGAGTCCAGGTGAGTCCAATATTGCTGATGCGCGTGATGAGGGAAGGCAGGTGTGCGAATTAGATGGTAGGAGTGCGTGATGCTGGGCAGCGCCAGGGGGAGAAGAGCGGGAGCAGACGTGACACATATTTGCACGAATTGAGTGTGATATCGTGTAGCCTATAGATAGCGCACATAAAAATGACTTTTACTGAACAAATAAAAAATGAGTTAAATAGGTTTCCATCCCATTTTTAACTCTAGGCCTACTGATGCTCACTCTGGTATTGTCACTTGCGTTTTAGTCAACAGCTCGCTGATAGTGCTGTTAAAGCCTTACATGATGAGATTATTATGGACAAAAGTGCGAGATTATTTTCATTTGTCAAATGGCCGCTAAGCATCTATCATTATGTCACCAGAAAAATACCCTAGATATTTACTGAAAGGACCATCAAGCTCATTACCATGCACATTCACCACCTTGTGAAGTTCATCATCATTTATTTAATCTGTAGCCTAATAAACTGCATGCATTCCCATGATGTTGTGACATTTTTTATCCAACATGTACTTTACTCACATAAAAAGGTTGGATGGAAACCTGGTTAAAGGAAAACTCCACCCAAAAACGATCTTTTGGCATTTATTTCATTAGTCAATTGTTGATATAGTCTCAACATGTTTTGCATGTTCGCAATCAAGTTTTCAAGATATATAACTTTCATAATACAGAAATACAGCAAGTAGGAGGCTGGAATTATAATTTGGACAAATCTGTGCACGCCTACAGGAGACTTTTAACCTAAGTAACCTTATCAGATTAAAACATTGTGACTGGTTGTGTTTATGCCACATATAAAAGGTAATACAGTTTAGATGTTCAATTCTAAATATTTAGGCTAAAGGCTATTGAAGCGTTAGGTTCAAGGTGCACAAGGAATAGCGGCCACAGAACATGTGGCCACATTATTATAGGACGACTTGGGAGAATGATGATCTGTAACAGACAGTGCATCTCAGGATGAGAAGTAAAAATACAGCCAGACTGGGCTGCTACTGTACCTTTGTAGACCTTATAAACTACAGAGAGTAGACTTACAACTGATCCAAATGGAATTAAACATTCAAATCACAAGGCTTTTCGTTGTTATTCAAATTCAAATTTCACTGCAGCCTAGAGTAGCATGTTTTACTCACTTGTAAACAATAGTGCAGGTATTCATTGCATGAAGACACAATCAATAGGGGAGCTTTTTGAGGTGGATGTCTCATGTCTTCACTGTTCTTTCGTGTGCTGTTCTGGACCTGTTAGTTGTTTAGCACCCCCTAGTTGCAGTTGAATTTAAGCAGCCTATGATTTACCTGCTTGTGTCATGTGACAGGAAGCAGTTTCAGAAGGGAAGCAATGTGTAAGATGTGCAAGTGTGACAGAGTAGTTACAATCCTTCAACATCCTTATTTATAAGCTTTGTATGACGCAATGTCTGAGTCACCCCTCATCCCCACTCCAGCTATGGTCTTGACCCAGAAGACTTGCGTCCCCCCTCCTCCACCAGGCAAGTTCGGGGAAGTAGAACTCTACAAAGCAAGAGTGGAAGCATCCACTGGCTAAAGTTGGCTAGCTATTTCCAGACATAAATTAGAGAACACCTCACTCTGACAATTTTACTCGCCCTATCAGAGCTCGTTAGGCAGTTTTCATGTTATCCAGAGCGTTAGTGACTGTAACTGTACAGCTGGCAACAATTTAATGACGTTTTTTTTAACCGACGTTCACATATTCAACCGGTGTTGAGTATTCGTAAATCCATCAATTATTCTGCGCTCTGGCAAACAGACGAGAGTGCTCTGAAATCGGAGTCCTTTGAGAACTCACAACCACTACACCACTTAGCTAAGAATGACCTGAATAATTAAGAAAATACATGTTGGGTAATTAGTTATATTATAGTTACGTTACTGCCTGGCAAGTTCGATGTATTAGTAGCCAACTAACTAACATACTACTGTAATTCTATGCAGTTCGTAAGGATAATGTAGCTAACAAATTGTCAGCCAACATAACGTAACTTATTTGAAATGTCATAACTTAATTAAATTGCTCAACATTTGTCATAATTAGTTAAAGCAATATTTTACGTCATTTACTTCAAATCTGAAAACGTTGTGAAGCCACGCCCATTTTCTGCAGAATTTCATTTATGGGCCCTAAAAGCACGGAAATCGTGTCCCCCTGCTTTTATACTTCGGAATTTGGCGAATTTAGTACGTCATTGTGGAACTTTTGGCATACTAACTCTATCCATACTATGACCAATACGCACACCATATACTCAATTTACGTTGAGTGGAAAAACATAGTAAGAGAAGTACCAAAACACTGATATAAGGGAGGCACATGCAAGCAGATGAGGAAATTTGGCTAGGGTGGAAGAAATTAGAAATGTTTAAAAAAATGGAAGGTAAGTCAGGAGGAGGCCAGATCTGGTGGACCATTCTAGTAGATTAGGGGGCAGATAGACATATGAATGACAGGCACATCTCCGATATAAAGTGTATATTTCTCAAAGTTATGTCGTTACCAGTACACTCGTAACAACCTAAGTATTACGAAACTTATATTCGATCAAATAAGCCACACCTAGCAAATAAATCATTACATTTTTTTTTGTTAACCAAATTCGACACTGTCATTGACCTCCATACAAGAACTTCTCACTTGATGAGAAAAAACGCCACCTGTTGGAGAAGATCGATTTTGGGCCCAGCTCTCCCCTTCCTCTCTGACCAATGCAAGGAAAAACGGTAAAGGCATCACGCCTCCCCAATCCTTACATAGCGGAGGTGAAAGTTCAGCAGTGCGCCTTGTAAAATGGCGGCTGAATTGACCAGAGAGTGGAGCGATGAACAGCTAAAAAGTGATGATCTACCCAAAAAAGACATTATTAAGTTCATTCAGGACAATGCTGCCCATTCGGTATGTTTTATGTTTGATCCATCCATCCATTGGTGTGACAGCGCTCACTGAAATGCCATTGCTTACTTTTAGAGCGCACGCATGGTGAGATCAGTTTACCTCCGCATTGGCGAACCGCTTCCAATTTAGCTTGACGCTAGCTTGTTAGCCTAGCATGTAGTAGTTCAGCGTTGTATGCAGGTCTTTACTAGCTAGTATCATTCATTGTGCTTATCATGCCGTGTCAAGTTCACATGGATAATGCTAAATATTTTAAGTAAAACGTTTTCCAGCCTTTGGGCCTATGTGAAGTATATATTTTTGTGGCAACGGGGAGGCAGCTACGCATGAAAGTGTTTGTTGCCAGATTTGGAAAATAATGCAGGTGCACAAAATTACTTAAGTTGTCATTCATTCCGTTCATGGCAAAACTACTCTCTTCTGACGTAGTGACTTCTCTCTTCCAGTTTCTTGCAGAACACAAGCTGATGGGAAATATCAAGAATGTTGCAAAAACGGCAAAGAAGGAACAACTAATTATTGCATACAACGATTTGTTTGAGAGCAAGGTAGGGTGGACCACATGAATGGATTCAATGTGATAGCTATTTGCAAAAGCTAATGACACAAGGTTTCAAATTTAAATAATGAATACCTGTAATGTATTTTGTTTGTCCAACCAACAGAGATTTTTAGGTTCAGAACCCATTGAAGATGTGACGGAGCATGTGAAAAATGTGAAGATCGACGACAAGCCCAAAGAAGTTGTGGAAGTCGTTGATGAGGTATGTACACAACCCATGTTTGAAAAATGTTTGATTAAGCACTTTCCACTGAAATGGGCATCAGGATAAAAGTCCTGTATTTTGCATTTAAGTTTAACTAGTCTACAATTTACTGCTCCACTATATTCAGTTTGTCAGAATTGTACTGTCTAATGGTCACTTATGTATTGCAATTCCCAGGGTCCTCCTAAGTTCTTCAAGTCTGTGCTGAAGAAAGGTGACAAGACTAACTTCCCTAAGAAGGGAGACAATGTGAGCTGTTGGTACACTGGCTCCCTGGTTGATGGCACAGTGTTCGACACCAACATCCCTGCAAGTATGTTTTCTTCTCATACTTCTGTCGCACTCACTCAAACGCATGCATTCTCTTACTATCTCTGATGCACAACTTCATCCTCTTGGTCTCTCTCGCACACACATATTGTCACTGTCACTTTATCTCAATGACCATTCTCTCAGTAATACCAATAGTGATTCTACTGTTTCCTCTGTCCTCCCCTCTGCAGCTGCCAGAAAGAAGAAACAGAGCAAGCCACTGAGCTTCAAAGTTGGCCTGGGCCGGGTCATCAAAGGGGTAAGACATAGAGATACTGTATTATATTAGTAACATATTGATTTATATGGCTAAAGGTGCTCTTTCATCAATTTAGCAATAATTCTGATTTCCTTTTGGGTTTTGAAGAATCCAAGTTAAATGGAAAGCAACAGTTTTCACTGTCTTATGAGAAATGGTTGTTTCCACAGTGGGATGAAGGTATCTTAACGATGAGCAAAGGCGAGACAGCCAAACTGGAGATTGAACCAGAATGGGCCTACGGGAAGAAAGGACTTCCTGATTCAAAGTATCCTTTACATTTTAACATCATGTGAACCATGAGCTAATTTTTAATTAGGAGATGGCAGAAAGTGACCCCTCCTGGCTTTAATGGTATGTTTTACACCACCAATGGTGGTCAGGTAGATTGCCAAGCCTCAGCATAGTCGTCTCCTGTACAATGGCTCTAGCATAGCCTTGTTGGTACTCATTGAATTTGAGCCAGATTTATAACTACTTACTCTTAGTTGTAACACTTAAATGAATGTCTCTCATTGAATCGATATGCAAACGTTTCCTGTGTGCTTCCCTTTAACTCTCCCACCACCAGAATCCCACCAAACGCAAAGCTGATCTTCGAGGTCGAGCTGGTGGCCGTCGATTAATGGCAGAAACCTACCCAGCATGCCCTTCTCTCCGTGGACGGGGAAAACATGGTAGTCACTAGATGGCTATGCTCGAAAGGACAGAAGTGTTTGTAACATTGAAGGAGTCTGTGATACGTCTTAATTTACATTTAATGGGATGCTTTGGGATTTTGGCAATAAGGCCATTTATCTACTTCCCCAGACTCAGATTAACTTTTGGAGACCCTTTTTTTGTTTTTGTCAGTGTCCAGTATGAAGGAAGTTAAATATAGCAGTGGCTCGAGAAACTAACTAGTTTTGGCACAATGACTGGCATTCTATGGGCATCTACTAGAATGTGTTTTAACATTAGTTAGCATTGGCTCATGAAACTACATAACTTTCATTTATTTTTTTTATTTCACCTTTAACTAGGTAGGCTAGTTGAGAACAAGTTCTCATTTGCAACTGCGACCTGGCCAAGATAAAGCAAAGCAGTTCGACACAACAGCGTTAGACATGGCATAAACAAACATTCAATCAATAATACAGTAGAAAAATCTATATACAGCATGTGCAAATGAGGTAGGATAAGAGGTAAGGCAATAAATAGGCCATGGTGGCAAAGTAATTACAATATAGCAATTAAACACTGGAATGGTAGGATGACTGGACACTGAGTCATAAAAGTGGTATCTACCAGTTCATCTGATTCATTGCCAGAATCCCAAAGTAACCCTTAAGGTTAGTCTGGTTATTTTGTCTTTTTCTGCTTAAGTCGAGTCCTTTTATCATTGTTTTGGCATATTGTCTGAAGCAGGAACAGACCAGGGTTATTTGTGGTGAGTTGAGAAGGTGCCATGCTTCTGTCCTTTCCAGCATGGCAAGATGGTGATGACCGGACAATACTGTACAGATGGGGCATCCTGCCTGACAGTTACACACCGCAGAGGAAAGCCTTCCTGTTTATTCTTGTTCTTTTGCATGAATGTCCTTTTTTAAAGATTAATAAACCAATTTTGGAGACTAAATTGACACGTACATCAGGTCTTGTTTATTGGGTGCTTTCAGTGTGCTTGAATGGTCTAGAAAACTGGGCAGTAGTGAATGGTTTGGAAGTAAGTTCCTGCTCTTGAAATCAGACATGCATGTCTGTTCTAATCAGAACCAGTCCTCCCAGCCATCTAAAAGGTGTTCTAATTACCCACCTGAAGGTGTGTAGTACATCACAAACTGCACCGGTTGTGTTGAACCAGCCCAGTTCATGTATACTTAAACTTTAGACAGCTGTCAGAACTTTTAATATACGGTGTTGGTATTACCAGATTTGACCACATCCCTTATTAATTTCCAAACGCCATTAGACAACCTTTAAGTCGGTTCCACTTCCATTTCTTTCCCTTCAAATCAAGGGCCAACTTAGTACAAAATGGCTGCATTTAGACATTTTGTTCCACCAATTGGTCTTTACCAATCACAGATCTTTTTCAGAGCTGATCTACATTGGTCAAAATACCAGTTAGTGAAAACATGAATTGGGCTGCCTGTCAACGCAGCCGAGGTGAGTGCCATTATCGGATAGTCGAATAAAAAAACATGAGCTGGCACACAGATAATTATTTTATGTAGAGGTGCTGACTAACGGCGAATAGGCTATAAAAAATAGTCGCGCACTCCAGAAACTCCCACTGATTTATTGGGTAAATCAATGTTTCGGCATTACTGCCTTCTTCGGGGAAATGTCATGAATGCTTGAACCAGGTTATGTAGACACCAGTGCAACCAATGATAAGTGAGGGGTGCGTCATAAAGTTAATTAGAATGAATTGAGTGAAACTGTTCTCTGAACACAGAAAATTAAAGCGATCCTGAAAAAGCACTGGCATAATCAGACTAAAAAAATCGCACACCTTTTCAAGGAACCCCCACTGCTGGTCTATAAGTGGTCGCAATATTGGACATAGCTTGGTGAGATCTGACATGCCCCCTGAGCCACTCTTGACACCCATTCCAAACGGAAATTACAAATGTGGCTCATGCGCAATGCAATAGCACTATAAAAACAACCTTCTTCAGACACCCACATACAGGTCGGAAAATCCATTAGGATTATCATCTCATGCAAGACCAAGGGTGAAATCTCATCACCTGTTCATGTTACACAGGGTGAACATTACAGTTTAACCTGAGAAATAGGAAACAAATGTGAAACTGAATTAAACAATGGTGACGCTAATATTATGTACAATATTCAATGTTTCCACATAACCTAATATATTCAACATGCCATTTTCCACATAACCTAATATATTCAACATGCCATAAACTATTGTTTTACAGCTTCACTCATTACTAATTAACTTAATGACACACCCCTCACTATTGTCATTGGTTGCACAAATTGTCTACATAACCTGGTTCAAGTATTCAAGACATTACCCTGAAGGCAGTGATGCTGAAACATTGGTGATTGACCCAATTTATATATGGAGTGTGTGACTATTTATAGCCATTATCAGGTAGAACAGAAAACCATCCGAACTGCAGACTCAAAAACAGATTCAAAAACCCCTGAACAAGAATGTATCAAATAATTTGTCTATGTTGTCCAAACAATAGTTTCTAATAGGCATTTTAATAATATCATTTACTTAACTCAAATTCATAAACACCCAAGACATGAGATCTTTATTTAGTCCAAGGCAAATCTTTATTCTGTACAGGAGGAAAACCTTTCAGCGTTCTCTTGAAGGGAGGGTTCTTAGGAGTTGGCGTTGGGGCCCTTCTTCTTGCCGAAGGTGGGCACAACATTGACGAAGCGCCTGTTGTACTGGATGCGACGCTTGGCACGACCAGTCTTCTTCTTCTTCTTCTCCTGCTTGTCAACCTGGAAAGATAGAGGGACAGTGCTATGGTCCATACTATGCAGAAATACATTATTTAGCAGACACTAATCCAGGCACTATAATGAGTTTGAAACAACTGATACAAAACCAACTACCATAGTGTCATAAAGAGTAGGTTTAAAAAATATCAGAAAATATCTGCTGACCTTGGGTGTCTGTCCCCGCACTTTACCGGCACGGGCCAGGGAGCCGTGGACCTTTCCTGGTGGGGAGAGAAAGCAAAGAGATTATCCCAAGTGAACATACAGCAATGGAAATGACAATAAGAGACCTTCACAGAGCATTCATTAGTTAACTGCTGATCTTGAATGGAGTTGTACAGTGCAGTGTTACATTACAGCCTTATTCTAAAATGTATAACCCCCCCAACAAATCTACAAACAATACCCCATAATGACAAAGCAACAACAGATTTTCAAAAATGTTTGCCAATGTATTAAAAATAAAAACAATTTAATATCACATTTACTTAAGTATTCAGACCCTTTACTCAGTACTTTGTTGAAGCAACTTTGGCAGCGATTATAGCCTCGATTCTTCTTGGGTATGACGATACAAGCTTGGCACACCTGTATTTCGGGAGTTTCTCCCATTCTTCTCTGCAGATCCTCTCAAGAACTGTCAGGTTGGATGGGAAGCGTCGCTGCACAGCTATTTTCAGGTCTCTCCAGAGATATTCAATCGGGTTCAAGTCCGGGCCCCTCAAGGACATTCAGAGACTTGTCCTGAAGCCACTCCTGCGTTGTCTTGGCTGTGTGCTTAGGGTCATTGTCCTGTTGGAAGGTGAACCTTTGTCCCAGTCTGAGGTCCTGAGCGCTCTGGAACAGGTCTTCATCAAGGATCTCTCTGCACTTCACTCTGTCCAGCTTTCCCTCAATCCTGACTAGTCTTCCAGTCCCTGCCGCTGTAAAACATCTCAGCGTGATGTAGCCACCACCATTTTTCACCGTAGGTATGGTGCCAGGTTTCCTCCAGACGTGACACTTGGCATTCAGACCAAAGAGTTCAATCTTGGTGTCATCAGACCAGCTAATATTGCTTCTCATGGTGAGTCCTTAGGTACCTTTTGGCAAACTCCAAGCAGGCTGTCCTTTGCTAAGGAGTGGCTTCCGCCTGGCCACTCTACCATAAAGGCCTGATTGGTGGAGTGTTGCAGAGATAGTTGACCTTCTGGAAGATTCTGCCATCTCCACAGAGTAACTCTGGAGCTTTGTCAGTGTGACCATCAGGTTCTTGGTCACCTCCCTGACCAACACCCTTCTCCCCCGAATGCTCAGTTTGGCCGAGCTGACAGCTCTAGGAAGTGTCTGTATATTTATGTAAATTAGGCATGTTTTTATTATTTTAAAATGTCTAAAAACCAGTTTTTGCTCTGTCATTATAGGGTACTGTGTGTAGAAAGAGGAAACATTTATTTAATCCATTTTAGAATAAGGCTGTGACATAAAAAATATGAAAAAGGTCAAGGGTTCCAACCCTATTTCTTTCAAAAATCCAATCCTCTCATAGCTGTGATTTTATTCAATGGAGGAAGGATACATTTTCAAAGTATTCAAATCAGGACACATATTGAGATCATGTACAGGACTTCATAGACCATTGTAGCAAGCTGTATTTGATTCTCCATCATTTTAGTCTTATCCAAAGCCACTTACAAGAGCAATTAGGGCTACGTGCCTTGCTCAAGGGCACGTCGGCAGATTTCACTTAGACAGCTTAGGGATTTGAACCAGCAACCTTTTGGTTACTGGCCCAGTGCTCTTAACCGCTAGGATACCTGCTGCCCGAGTACTGACCTCCCAGAAGTCGGCCAGCCACTTCCAAGGTGCAGTACTCAGAGATGCCACAGTCCACCAGAGAGGAGGAGTCCTCCAAGGGGGAACTGTCCAGCAATAGTACCTGGTCCTCCACTAGGAGACCCTCCAGAGTCTGGACATGGAGCTGAAACAACCCAGCAGACACACTCACTGGTTTGCTCCAGACATGGATACATCCAAACAATTTACATGCATGTGACAAATCCAGACAATGTAACAAGACCAGGTGGAACTGTAGACTCAAGACAGTACACCAACTACACCACAATGATCATTGCTTTATCCAAGCTTAGCCTCTCACCTTTATTTCTCTGACGGTCTCCTGTCCGGTCACCTCAAGGGTGTGAGTGTTCTGGGCACGCAAGAAGAGCTGCATCTTGATGCTGTGGATAGGAAGAGATGGTTTGTTAGCTTTTAGTATGAGAACAGTTGGCAGCAAACTGGGTGTCATTGGTCCACATGTGACTTGAATCCGCTCTAAAAAAAAGCAACTACGACTGCGCTAGGGATGACTACGCATTGACATATTGCCTGCCTAGGTGGCACATCTGTTAGATACCAATAGAAATAAGCAATTTAGGAACCAATAACTACCACTTCATTGCAAAGACAGAGCATAGCTGTAAGGTTTGGAAGTTGACGAGCTAGCTAAAGTTGTATTTAGACATACCTATGCAGGCAATATATTTGCAAATCAGCAACACGAGGATGTATTATAGTTACGACCTTAACGAATAGCTACACATCCATGGACGTTTGATTAGCTAGTCAGCTACATAACTAAACGTGCTAGCCACATGGTGCACGCGGTTCCGTAAAAACGATATATTTGCTAAATAGAAGGCAATATAAAAAAATAATTATTCGTCGTGGTTGGTGAAGTACTTATTCCGAGCTTATAGTCTCGAATGGGTATAATATGCTATATTTTAAATACATTTGCACAGGCCTTACCTCGGTTGATGCTAGCAGTTCAACACTATGCAAAAAAAGGGCTTTCGGAGCGTAGGCGGTGCGCATGTGTCAACGTGTGATGTAGATAATGAGGACACTACCATAAAAATCATATGAATAAAATAGACTTTCCTATGATTTTGTATACAAATATCATTGTCAATGTTTGCCTGTCATACAGAAACATGTAATAATATGATACATCCTGCTGTTTCAACAGAATCAGCTTTTTAGCTCTGGGCCACATCTTATACCGCGCCATGAATATCTACATGATTGGTTACATATGAACTCTTCAATATGTTCCGGTTTGGTTTAATTTAGCCGCAATTGCGGTGACGTTAATATGGTACAAATATGGGTTAATTCAGGGAATAACAAAACATGAAATATGATATTCATCTCTTTATTATGAAATAAACAAACATTTCCATTCATTTCTGTCTTTGTCCCAGGAAACAAAAACCTTCATCTTAAAAATCTCACATTTTAGGAAAGCAAAGAAGAGGCTCAGGGAGGAGCATAGCTGGTACCACTACCTCCATACAAATATATAATCTGTATCAAACATAACTAGATTCCCCCCACTGAGATATTGAAGAGGAACCAAATTATGCAGTCAATCAAAAAATTGAAATCATTGCTTTTTCAACTGAGAAAATTGATATGAAGTCAGCAACAACACAAGCGCAAGCAACACAACAAGCAGCCGGCCAATGAATGAATGACAATGGTGATGACAGTAAATGTGCCAATCTAATGGCCAATTGAAACAAATTCCGTCACACAGGAGGCGAGGGCTAGCTGAGATGAGCAATTGGGCTGGGTAGAAAGATGCTTCCTCTAATCTCCCTTTGTCTGCAAGACCTTATGTGGGTGGAGGGGGGTAGTACTGGTTATACTGCTGGGAATACTGGTTGTACTGTCCCCAGGAGTTCTGTCCCCAGTTGTTGTACTGTTGCTGTAGAAGGAAAGCAAAAGAAAGACAGGATTAGTTGGCATTCCTGCAAATACTTAGAAACATCTCATTCTAGCGTTAGGTGATGAAGAGAATAGTGCAACACTATCACAGCCTATACTGTTGACACCAGGCAGGATGGTGCCATGGACTCCTTCTGCTTAAGGCAAATCCTGACTCTGCCATCAAACTGACCCAACAGGAACCGGGATTCATGGGACGAGGCAATGGTTTTCCATTCCTCAAATGTCCTTGTTTTTAGCTGATAGGAGTGGAACCCGGTGGGGACGTCTGCTTGCTGCAATAGCCCATTCGTGGAGAGGATCGATGAGTTGTGCGTTCAGATGCCGTTCTGCACACCACTGTTGTACTGCTCCATTATTTGCCTGTTTGTGGCCTGCCTGCTAGCTTGCACGATTCATGCCATTCTCCTTCGACCTCGCTCATCAACAAGCTGTTTTCTCCCACAGGACTGCTGCTGACGGGAAGGTTTTCACAGGAAACCCTTGACACGTGTGTGAAAAGCCCAGGAGGCCGGCCTTTTTCGGATTTACTGGAACAGGGGCGCTTGGCACTGACAATCATACCACGCTCAGTTGCTTAGGTCACCCGTTTTGCCCATTTAAAATCGAACAGTAACTGAATGCCTTGATGCCTTGATGCTTTATATAGCAAGCCATGACCACATGACTGTCTGCCGGAACGAACCATTTTCATGAACGGGGTGGTGTACCTAATAAACTGGGTATATCGCTCACTGCAACATTAATTGGGTGTAAAACAGTAGGTCATAGGACTCACCTGGTACCAGTTGTAGTTGTAGGCAGAGTTGTTACCCTGCACATCTCCCTGCATCATGTGCCCTGAGCCTGAGTGCTCGTCTGTACGCTGTCTCTTCGATTCGGTTTCCTGTGAGCTGCAGGGACAAAGGAACAGGTTCAGGTCAATCAAGAGCACCCAAATAACCAATTCAAGCAATGGTGATTCACAACCTGCTATGAAGTGTCCTACCAATCCTATTGTTTTGTACTCAATGACGTCAATGTTAAGCTGAGGGAAGTAAACAAACTGAAATCTAACCCATTCTCTGCTTTCCTCTTTGCCGACTCGTTCTCTTTCAGAAGCTTCTGGTGTTCATCGTACGCAGTCACTAACCTGTGAGGGTTAAAAATAATACATGGTTGAGATTAAAATGACTCACGATGCAGAAATCGCTCTGCCATTTCCTGGTTGCAAGAATTCTAGTTCACCTCATTTCAGTTTGTGACAAAACAAGTATAGTGTAGACTAGGGGTTTCAAACTCATTCCATGATGGCCTAGTGTCTGCAGGTTTGTTTTTTCCCTTTCAATTAAGACCTAGACAACCAGGTGAAGGTAGTTCCTTACGAATTAGTGATTCAGACGCTGCCCTCCGTGGAATGAGTTTGATGCGTGGCGTAGAGAATCATCGCACTATCCAAAACCGCTGTGAAATATCTTTTCCATAACCAAAAAGAAAGTTTTCAGCTGGTGTACTAAACCGAAAGTAACGACACAAAAACGTAATGGGAAGCATAGCAAGTGCAACAGATCTACCGCTTATTAAACTTGCTTTCAATGAGAATGACAGATCTATAAATCACAGGTCAATGTGAATTTGGTTGGGTCGCCCAGAAAAGTGCATATTGTAGCTCCAAGTGGAAAGGGCAGTCTTTCAGACTCATTTGAACACTGGTCATGAAACATTCATTCATTGTATTTGAAAGTAGGTACTGCAGGTGAACTGACTTGTTGATGTCGCTGCCAAAGTCCTGGAGGAACTCAACCTTGCGCTGAGAGAAGGTGAGACGGGAGTCGAGGGGCAGCGGGCTGCTCAGGGCACGGTCGAAGCAGGCCAAGATCTCCGCTTCGTTCTGCTGCACGTCCCCACTGTACTCCAATTCCAGCAGGTTCAGATACAGTTTAGCACTGGCCTGGGAGAGGCGCACACACAAAGCAGATTAATGATGAACTCAAATGGTTTCTCCAAATCAAACTCCCTTCGGGCACCATGCGTCTCAATAACACATCTCAATATCAAGATCCTGTACCAAGTGACTCCATTCCTCATCTAGTTTTGTGCTCTTACCTGGTCCTTGTCTATGGCGTCCAGCAGCACCTTGCGGGCCTTGGCGAGGCTTCTCTGCACCTTCAGCAGCTGCCGGGCCAGCTTCACGGCGTAGAACGACGTCTCACTGGTGTTCTTCCCCGTCGCAATCGCATCCCTCAGCAGGGCCTCCGCCTCCTCCAGGTTGCCGTGGCGCCGCTCCAGGCTGACCCGCCGCAGACGCACCATAGCTAGGGCTGGTACCGTAGCCTCCAGAGCCTTCAGGATACGGCGCGCCTCCGCTATGTTCCCTGCAAGGAAACAAATTACAGAATCTCAGTTCCACTTCTGGGTTGAATGTTTCTAACTAGTTTTGTAGACAGAGGCTACCAATCCTTTTGAACATGTATTACGTGATTGGCTCAGCCTCATATTAATGTACCTGTTTGTAAATCACTTCGGACAAGAGCATCTGCTAAAGGTCTAATGACATGTGAATGTGATGTCAAGAGGGATCTAGAAACACCACTCACCCTGTTGCTCCTCGAACGCAGCCCACAGCAGGTGAATGTTGGGCTTCTTGGTCAGGTGGATGGTACACGCCTTCTTGTACACATGTCTTACTCCATCAATGCTGTAGCCTTCTATATATTTTGCATACTTCAGAGAAGCAAGAGAGGAGGGTTGGAGGAATAGGGGGACGGGGTGGATGGAAAGAAGGTGGGGAGAGAAGACGAGGAGGGGGTGGGGACGACAACATTTTAAACACCCATTTCCAGTTTACTCAACCAGTGAATTTCTTCATTGACAAGATCGTGTTTTTAGAAATGTTCTTTGTAAACCCATCAGCACCTTCATGGAACCAATAAGATAAGTTTCTGTAAGGTAGTGGGAGACGGAGAAGATGCAACGTAGTAGTTGGCAAATGCTGGAGTCAAATCTTGTGTGGCAAAGCTGGCCATCCCCTAATACAACAGATACAGTGAGTCACAGATCAACGATACACGCAAAGAAGAGATGTGCAGGACGATTTACTGTTGTCAGAAAGTGATGAAATCGTTGATAGGGGAAGTGCGGGGGGGTTCATTATTTTTGAAGTGTCAACGGTTAAGGGTTAGGTTACCTTTGTCCAGAAGTCCTCGTAAAGAGCACAGGCGATGAGGCAGCGTTCGAACAGAACAACCACACGTTCGGGAGTGCCGTTTTCGATCTCATAGTCCAGGTACTCCTTCCAATTGCTGAGCTGGGTCTTCTCCAGGGCTTTGACATGGAAGTAGGGGCGTTTTATCTACAGGGGGAGAGGAGAAACAGAGCATTCAAAACGGTGCAAGGACAAAAAAATAACCACTTTGGAGAATTAGGGATAGTTCACCCCAAAATCAACAGTTGTCCGATATTTTTTTTACATCCTGTTCCATCTACTTTGTAGACATCTGGAGTCCTCAATCCCAAATAAACGGGAAAGTGGCACCATCCCATTCAATTTCAACCCAGCTTGACAAAAGCCCACTTTAGAGGTATGTGAACTATTCCTTTTAGCAATATGAAATATAATTGGATGATATTCTGATCATTAAAAAGTGTCAGTACTCACCCCTTCCTCGAAGGCCCAGCGTTTGCTGACCTCCTGCTCGTTTTGGTTGAACACCTCCTGGCGTGACTCGATCACCTTGTGTCGCATGTTCTCAATCTCCGTCACTCTCTACACAGAACACAAGACACTCAATGTTAACCTTCTCACTTCACTTTAAAACAATCTCGTAACAATCTCATTCTCCACTGATGTGCAAACTGCATGTCCAGCTGCCAAGATTATTTACATCACCATGAGGCCGAGAGAGCCAGAGACTAGCAGGGGCCCTGCCTGTCGAAGGCGAGGGGGCCGACCCAGGGACCGAGGCCCGACCCGGGGCAGGGTATGTACCGTATACACCCTGCCTGTAGGCCAGCCCTGGTGCTGGGGACTGGAAAGGACGAGGGGTCACTCGACTTGGCCTGCCGGCCCACGATCCATCCATTCCTGACCCACTTTAAGTCGAGTCCCTGACTGGATGAAGCCAACTTGAATCCCCCACGTACTCATTGGCTTGGCTGCTGACGGAAAGACACCTCTTCAAACCTGCACAGATTTGTGTTTCTCTCCAAGGATGATGATGAGGCGAGGGCCTCTTTCCTAACTCTCTGGCATGTTGTGGCATATCAACCCCTCCTCGAGGGTGAGGAGGTGGGGTCGTACCTTTGCAGGATCTGGAAGGTCTTCGGTGCCTGGCGGGAGCTCGTCGGCAGGTGTCGTTTCCTCTCCTTCGCCATTGGCTGCAGCTGCTACGTTGGCTTTGGCTAGCTCCACTCTCAGTTGGACAAACTCCTCCTCTGACAAGAAGTGTTTGGGGTTGTTGTTCTGCACATGCTCTTTGAACCTGCGAAGAGACATTCAATACATCACAAAACTACCAGAAAAGTCCAAATCAAATCAAATTGTATTTGTCACATGCTTCTTAAACATGAGTAGACGAACAGTGAAAGGTTTACTTACGGACTCTTACCAACAATGTAGATAGAAAAATATTAAAAATAACAAGGAATAAATACACAATGAGTAACGATAACTTGGTTATATACACACAGGGTACCATTAGAGTCAATATGCAGGGGTAGGTCACTGAAGTAGATATATACATATAGGTAGAGGTAAAGTGACTAGGCAACAGGATACATAAACAGTAAAAGCAGAGTATGTGATGAGTCGAAATAGTTAGTGCATAAAGGGTCAATGCAGATATCCAAATACCCACCCGGGCTAACTATTCGGCATTCTTATGGCTTGGGGATAGAAGCGGTTCAGAATCCTGCCATGCGGTAACGGAGAGAAAAGTCTATGACCTGGGTTGCTCAGGCTGAATTTTTTTACAGCCTTCCTTTAACACCGCCTGGTATAGAGGTCCTGGATGGCAGGGAACTCGGCCCCAGTCATGTACTGGGCCGTACGGACTACCCTCTGTAGCACCCTGCCATCGAAAGCTAAGCAGTTGCCATAGCATGCCCGAAAGTGAGTGTGGCTGACAAGTGTACAACTATTGCCAGTGTTAAGTATTTGATTTCTCTTAGCTACCCACTACTCGATATGTTGACCATAGCAGAAATAGAATGAATAGAACGGACGTCCCCATTCAAGTCAATGATGGCATAATGGGTGGACTGGCAGCCATTTTGAGAGTACCATTGACAGAAAGTAAAAGCAGGTATACCCTTAAATCTAAGTCAGTACTTTCTGAGATCCTTGGGACCGCCCTATCCATAACATTTTAAAATGTCAACTTCAATAGCGGGGGTCACAAGGATGCAGAGTTTGCATAGACCCTTCAATCTGTGCTGTGACTGGTTGAGTCAACTCAACTGACGTTAAAACAAATACAGTCCATGAGCCAGATTAGTTAGCATCATTATACATTTCCATGACAATCCAGCATCAGTAGAGAGCATCCCAAATGACCATGGAAATTATTGCATCAGAACACCAGGCAGCCGTGAGTTTACAAATTGAATTGCCAGGGTTAGTGTCTCCAAGCACTTTGTATTAATTCTATAACCATAACCCTCATGGATGATTTATCAAAACCCATTGTGAATGAGCTGACCCTCGTACCTCTGGAGGTGCTGTGAGTAGAGCTGGGTGGGGATGCCCAGGATACGGTCGTAGATGGCCGTGACGTTAGCCAGTTTCTCCTGCTCCATCTCCCAGTTGATGTAGGCCTCCCATAGACGGTCAGAGCGGAAGTCTGTCCCTGCTGCCAACACAGCATGCTCATACGCACTGTGGGAAAGAACATAAACTACATGATTAACAATGTCCTATGACCTGAAAAGATCATGGAATAAATACAATGTCAAGACATGTCGTTTTGATTGTTGAAGTGTCACCATGCACAAAGCTTTTACAGGAGTGTGTGTTGAGGTAAGTGAGATTCAGTCTCTCACTTTTCAGTGACGACAAGCATCTTTACTCACGCTCTAATGCGTCCTGGTGTCTCTGGGTCTTCATGGTCAGCGTTGTCCTTGATGAAGGACATGTAGTGAAGCCACAGATCCACACTGAGGGGGATGGCCTGCACACCTCGCCGGTACACCTGGGGACAGGAGACAAAAGGACATTGGTGAATGAGAGACTGAAAAGCCAATGACTGCCACAGCAAGGACCCAAAAAGTAGAGAGAACAAAGCAGACAGAACAAACTAACCCTGGCAAGTCCTTTCAGATCAACACAGCGGATAGGTAGAGACGTCCATTTACACTATTGACAACATCAGCCCATCTGCGGCAAAAGACATGCTCATTTCACACTTACCTCCTCTGCCACCTGCACATTGCCATGCTTCTTCTCAGTGTCAGCAAACTTCTTCCAGTAGCCGTAGCAGTAGGGGTAGTGCAGGAAAAACGCATCAAACGCCTTTCTCACAACACCGAGATGATTCTGAGGAAAACATATCAATTATAACTTGCTTCCTGCCAGACAATTTTTATCAATGTGACTTTAACCAAATCAAGCCACAATGTTGTTCCGGGAGAGCTACTCTCCTGTTGCATCCATGCTATCTGCGATCCGTAGGACATCCCTACCACATTGAAGTTGAAAGGTGAAAGGGTTAGGTAAGGGTTAAAGTTAGGGTTTAGGGTAGGGACATCCCAAGGAGTCTTTGATAACACTGACTACACCAGCTGATTTTTTAGAATCGGATGTGACGGATTAAGGTTGGAGAAGAAGAAAAACAGCAGCTCTCCAGGAACAGTGTTGGAGCCCTGATCTAAACCCTTTAATCAATCAGGTTTAGTCACATTGAGATTTTAAAATGTAGTTTTCAATACAGAAGACTATGAGAGCAGATTACACCTATTCACGATACAAGGGTCCACATAAAAATTCCAGGACTTCTCCACGCTCACCTCTTGCTCCACATATTGCAGCAGGTAGACCCAACCATTGAAGTCTTCAGGGTTCTCCTCACACCCTTTAGCCAGCTTCTCGTATTCAGCAGGAATGAGGGGCTCTGTGGGGACAGCTGGTTCCTCAGCTGGTACCTCAACAGGTTCCCCCTGCTCAGTCATCTCTTTGGATTCTTCCAGCTCCATGTTAGCTGGGCTTCCATCTTCTGCAACCATTGGTGGCTGGGCTTGGGCTGGATCTTGTTGCTGTTCTACAGCCTCTGACATCTTCTCACCCTGCATTAGAGACTCTGTGGCATCCTCTTGGTTGTTCTGTCCATCCTTGCTTTCTTCTTCTGACGAAGCTTCCATTTGGTTCTGTTGTTCTACCTGGGGAGAACAAAACTGATCATCTGAATCCTCCTCTTGGAAGAGCTTGGCACTCGCTAGCTGGAAGTGCTGCACTGCTTGTTCAACTGATCCCAGATCAGACTGATGGTCCTGGTGCTGCTTGATTACCTCCGGTGATGACTGATCTGACTCAGAGTCAGTGTCATGGATAACTGTGGTGAGGTTGTCAGGGGGAACCTGGTAGAAAGAGAAGTAGACAAAGGGCACTGCTTGAAACAACAATCTTATTTAAAGTTGAAAGCATTGTGGTTTACTCAGACTGCAAGCAAAAAAACATGACATTGGCTATGTGGTGTTTAGAGTAATGATGACAGGGCATTGTCTTTGATTACGTTTAGAGGCATTTCTCAATTTCCCAGAGCAAACCTGTATTTTCACCACTGACCTGGTCCATGGTCCATTCAGCAGGGTGCGTGAGGACAGGCAGATCTGGGAGGAAGCCATCTCCGTTGCCCTCCATGGCTGGGGAGTCCCCACTCTCAGAGCTGTCTGTGTCCAACATCCCTGTCATGGGCTCGTCTGAAAGATGCAGGTTTGGAAAGGGACACAGGTTGCACATCAATCAACACAACATCAAAAAGGGTTGAGGGTAATTATTAGCTTTGGCTTACAGTAAAGTGTTTTAGAATCGGGAGTGGATCCAGACTATATTGACATAACTGGGTTATTGTGGGTTCTTTGGTCATATCTACTAATGCACGAAAAAAATCCTTACCAACCAAGGTTTGACATTCAATAAAATCTGTATGGCTGATACAAATGTGCCCACATATCCAGCTATGGCTAGATAGGTAACGTTAAGCTAAATGTATTTATCATACGTGCTCCAGATATGAACCTAAACCATTCAAATCTAACTCAACTGGGATTATTCAAATAACCTTGAGCCAAAGAAACCTCACTCTGACCGCATCTGTTGACTTGTTAAGAGATACACGGAGCAGTGAGTTGTATAGCATGCTAGCTAGCTGACTACAGGTGCGCATACTGGTGATAGTAGCACGTTATGTATCTAGTTAATCAACATTTAATCCGGTCAATCAACTAGTTAGCTAGTTATTTCAGTAGCTATCTAGTTAGACAATTTTTTGCAATAGTTAGCTCGAGCTTTTGGTCATCATTCAAGAACGGCACACAGTTGTCAAATTGGTTTAGCCACCTACTGCAGTCAGCATTTAACTAGCTAGCTACATCATTGGTCAGTACACACTCAATGACGTTAGCTAGCTAGCGTAGTTAGATGTTTGAATTACCAAACTAGATACACTCTGTAAGTATCCTCGAAAATAAAACTTTAGTAACGTTGCTGCGTGTTGTGATAAAGATTGTAACTAGGGATAGGCGACAGTTTCATTCTAATCCCAAATAATGGTCTTTTAAAGTTTAGGCTTCAACCTTGCCTCGGTTTGGGCCTAGTTAGCTAGCTAGCCAGACCGCGCAAGTCCACCATCTTCACGTCGTTACAGCAACCGAACTTGTAAATTCGCAAAAGTAAATACAACATTTGCGCAAAGAGGTTTGCGAAAACTTACCAGTATCTTCCATGGAAATTAGATGAGACAAATGCGTATTTCAGATACTTCAAACGAATCTAACCAACAACATGTAGCCGCGTTTCTACTCTCATTCTCCAGCGACAACTTCGAGGAAAGGCACAGTAGACGCACATGCGTACTGTAGTGTCATGCGGGTGGGTGGGTCCACTACAACGTAACCAAGAATGGTATAAACTTGGTTCGAGCCCTGAATGCCGATTGGCTGAAAGCTGTGGTATATTTAAGCAATAAGGCCCGAGGAAGTGTGGTATATGGACAATATACCACTGCTAAGGGCTGTTTTTAAGCACAACGCAATGCGGAGTGCCTGGACACAGCCCTTAGCCTTGGTATATTGGCCACATCCCACAAACCCCCCGAGGTGCCTTATTGCTTAAATATACCATGGCTTACCAACATAATATATTGGTTACCGACATAATTCGAGCAGTAAATATACATGTTTTGTTATACCCATGGTATACAATCTGATATACCACAGCTGTCAGCCAATCAGCATTAGGGCTCAAACCACCAGTTTATTACAGACTGTATACCATAGGTATGACAAAACATGTGTCCAGGCACTCCGCATTGCATTGTGTCGTGCATAAGAACAGCCTTTAGCCGTGGTATATTGGCCATATACCACACCCCCTCTGGCCTTATTTCTTAAATATATCCAGCTACTTGTGTCTGTCTGTAATGAATCCAACAACTGTAGCCAGTAGAGGCTGCAGTCACTGATTTACACAAAAGGTGAAAGTTACCATTGCCATTCAGAATAAGAGGATAGGAGAATAACATTCCTGTAAATAGTTTGACACTATTTTACATCATCATTTAGCATTGAATTTAACAATGAAGTGTAGAATAATGTAAATGTAGGCAACATATAAATCCATCAATAGCCTATGTGTGATTGGAAGCATTTTGTCTGGCTGCATCACCACCTGGTATGACAGCTGCACCGCCCTCAAATGAATGGCTCTCCAGAGGGTGGTGCGGTCAGCCCAACGCATCACTAGGGGCATGCTGCCTGCCTTCCAGGACATTTACAGCACTCAGTGTCAAAGGAAGGACAAGAAAAGCATCAAGGACCTCAGCCACCCGAGTCACGGTCTGTTCACTCTTCTACCACCTAGCAGACAGAGAAGGTACAGGTGCATCAAAGCCGGGACCGAAAGACTGAAAAACAGCTTCTATCTCCAGACCATCAGCCTGTTGAACAGCCATCACACAATCTCCTGTAGTAAGAGACAAAGATAGACTCCCTCACCCAAAACAGATACACAAGCTCTCTCACACACACACACACACACACACACAAGCAGACCCCTGTACTCACATATGCAGTCATACACACGCATACGCCCATACTCACAAACACACACACACAGTCATTATAGAGACATTAAACACTGGACCATTTCTTTATATTGTTCTTCACACTGTAAACCACTGTACATTTACAATATGTTTTTACAGTAAGAAAAATAGTACTAAAGCAAAATGACAGCATGAAAAGTTTTACTGTGTATACTGTATTTTTCACATACCTCATTCCAATATATTACATTTTTGTTACACTGTTTATACACATTGCATATTTAAATACTGCATTCTTGACATAGCTTACTGTAATATATACATATATCTGCTGCTGTACATAGCATTCTTAGTATATATTTTTGGTGTATATATGCATGTATATATGCAAGGATATTGTTTGTGGACTTTAGCTGTAGAGAGGGTCATCGGCTGCCATCTTCTCTCCATCGAGGTCCTGCACAACTCCAGGACAAGGAAGCGTGCAGGAAAGATCACTGCCGGCCCATCCCACACCAGTCACCCCCTCCTCCAAAAATTCCCCTCTGGCAGGCGGTTCAGGTCACTCATGACCAAAACCTCCCGCCACCTGAAAAGTTTCTTCCCCCGGGCTATACTTCAATTGCACTCTGTTAATCTCTCTGCATTTAGGATAGGATAAGTAATCCTTCTCACCCCCCCCCTTTAAGATTTAGATGCACTATTGTAAAGTGACTGTTCTACTGGATGTCATAAGGTGAATGCACCAATTTGTAAGTCGCTCTGGATAAGAGCGTCTGCTAAATGACTTAAATGTAAATGTAGATATATTCATACCACAGGTATGGCACCTTAATTGGGGGGGATGGGCTCATGGTAATGGCCATCCTCCCCTCAGCAGCCTCCACTGATTCATACTGATACTGTACATTTGTACATCCACTGTATACCCACTGTATACTGTATACCCACTGTATATTTGTATATATACCCACTGTATATTTGTATATCTGCAAATTCTTATAGCACTATGCTCACTCTAGCTAGCTGTTTATAATGTATGTAAACTTTGTTTAACCTCCGCTGTCTGTATTCTGTCTCGTAATCTATCACTAGCAGCACCATATCACTAAGTACAATTCTGAGTACGTGTGTGTGAATGTACTTGGTGAATAAAATGGATTCAGACTCTGATCATGATTTTAAAAAAAATCTAAAGGCTTTATGAACCAAATACTAAATGTATCTCATATCCACAAGTTGTCTGTTTGTACTGTAATGTTGAGAAAATTCTAATTCACAGGAGGCTGGTGAGGGGAGGATGGCTAATAATGGCTGGAATGGAGTGAACGGAATCGTTTTAAATACATGGAACCATGTGTTTAATGTGCTTGATACCATTCCATTCCTGCCATTACCAGGAGCCCATCCTCCCCAATTAAGGTGCCACCAGCCGCCCGTGATATATATGGCATATTATTGTGCTTATTGTTGCCTAAATATTGATGCTGTTGCAAAAGGAAGAGCTCAAATACAGCATTTTTAAAAAGTTTACAGATGGAAAAATTACCTGCATTCTCTCAATCTGGGCATTGCAAATTCTCACGTTACAGCCAATGAACAATCACGACGTCATTTAATGAGCAGACGATGAAAATGACGTAAACAATAGGGAGATCAGTTTCTCGATGTATAAAACACAGAAACAGAGAATCACAAGACAAATCTAAAACGTGTTGTTTTCTATCATTAAACACGAGATATTCCTTGATAATACCAAAGAAACTACAGCATTTTTTAAATTTATTTTCGAGACAGACAAAACGCGGAGCGACACAGAGCTGAAATGGCGTCCATTTCAACTATCATATGATCGGTTTGCTGCTGAGTCTCTCCGTGTGCGCATGCCAAATGGCGTAGTGCATCTGTGCATGAGCAATCGAGAGGAAGTGGCGGGTGATCTGGGTCCGCACCTTTTCCGGTAACACAGCACTGCCAACGCTGTAACTGAACGACTGTAGAGAGGTAGATAGGCAAGAGCAGGGATAACTAACCTGGGGGACCGGGGGGTTGCCGCAGTTGCAGGTACCTATCACATATTCCAACGTGGCTCTTTTTGTGAAATCTTTTGATTTATATTACGCGCTATTTTCAGCCTAGAATAATGCGCTTTAGACAGAACGGTAGCCGATTAAAGTTGTGCTCTGTCTGTCTGACACCCCTCCCTTTTCTGAAGCGCTCCGCTCCTGTGTTGTAGGGAGAGAGGAAGAGCTGAAAGTCGGAGGAATCAATGACCTTTTGAGCATTCTAGACCTGGATGTCCTGGCGAAGATACGACCGGGGGTGATCTTATCTGTCTCTGTTACAATGAACTACTGAATATAATCGTTATTTTGAATCCGCCGATTGGAATAAGGACAAGTGGACAGCCGGCAGACAAGGAGGAAGTCGGATTTACCACGGGCTTTTGAGAGGGCCTAATTTCATAAACGCAACTATTAGGCTGTATATATTTTTGTATTTCTCTCTCTACATTATTAAAAACACAAAGGTAGGCCTACGCACCGGGAACTGAAATTGGGATTTAAAGATGACGGTGCGCTAATCATTTTAATCAAAGATAAAGTGTTTGAATCGGAGTGTTGTAGATTATGAAAATATTTCCTCTCCCGTGCACTGAGACGCCCAATTTTCGAGCACTTCAATTTCCCTTTGAATCCTCTCGAATAGGCTAGCACCCAGCTATTTTTGACAGCTGTTAGTGTAACGGGATATTTGTATCTTTCAGTGGATCATTTTCCATAGATTGACCGTCGTTCTAGACACAAGTGAAACGTGATCTGGAACTCACTTTTGTAACTGCTACCTTAATTTATATTTGTCAATTCACCACTGATAGACTGTCACGTGGATTTATGCTGTCGGGCAACCTGCTACAGCATTAGAAACAAAAATCTGTTTTATTTTTAAGAACCATTGCTGCTCTCTTGAAATCATAGGGAAGTAATTTACTTTTTTTCCCCCAAGGAAGTAATATTTATGCACAGCCTACAAGATGGGGAAAATGCTCTCGAAGATCTTTGGCAACAAGGAGATGAGGATATTGATGCTTGGACTTGATGCTGCTGGCAAGACCACCATCCTCTACAAACTGAAGCTGGGCCAGTCTGTCACCACCATCCCAACAGTCGGCTTCAACGTCGAGACAGTCACCTACAAGAACGTGAAGTTCAACGTGTGGGACGTGGGGGGCCAGGACAAGATCCGGCCGCTGTGGAGGCACTACTACACTGGCACTCAGGGCCTCATCTTTGTGGTGGACTGCGCCGACAGGGACCGGATAGACGAGGCCCGCCAGGAGCTCCACCGGATCATCAATGACCGGGAGATGCGGGATGCCATCATCCTGATCTTTGCCAATAAGCAGGACCTGCCTGACGCCATGAAGCCCCACGAGATCCAGGAGAAGCTGGGCCTGACCCGGATCAGAGATAGGAATTGGTACGTTCAGCCCTCGTGTGCTTCCACTGGTGATGGACTATACGAGGGTCTCACCTGGCTCACCTCAAATTACAAATCTTAATGTTCATCACTTCTATGCTCAGCCTGGACTGTTTAGTTACAATAACAAGCAAAAAAGCAAAAAGAGAAGAAGTGAAATGAACAACAGATGGGGAAAAAATGACAACCTGAGGCAATGAATGAATAACATGACTTCTCAGATGAGTAGGCCTATATAAAAGAGAAGTTTGATTATAATCCTCCATTTTTTTTTGATAATGGTGAATGTTGCCCCTATAACCCATGTTTTTTATAAACAAAATGCAATTATTTTTGGCTGGCTTTTCTTTCTTTTTTTTGTTCACTTTGACTCTAGTATACTGAACTCAGTTTAATCACTCAATAATTCACAAAATATTATTTTCAGAAGCCCTGAAGGATGCAGATGAAATGTTTTTTTTCTCTTGTATGATATATTTCTGCGGTGGCAGGGTTCAGGGTTAGGGTGTGCTATTTTTTTGTCCCTCAGTTATAGATACATTACAGACAGCCTTCTATTCAGTATTCTCATGACCCAATTTCCACCCAAAGGATGGGAAAGGCCAATGCCCCTGTGTGGACGTTACCCGCTCATATCTGCGCCGGAAACCAAGGGACAGATTCAGCATATCAGTTCTCATGGTTCCAAACTGCCACCATGGTTTTTAAGGAGTTAAGAATATGTATTACAGACATGTAAGGACCTCATGAAGAAGTACTGTTTTCACTTTTGATTGATTGTACAAAATGGTTGAGATGATTGAGGAAAATGTGTTTAGTACTTAATTCCTTAAACAGTGATTCCATCCCATGTTTGCTAGGGAGGTTTTCTGAGAAGACACCATGGACACTGCGACATGGATGGATATCATTGTATTTTTGTTCTGTTTCGGGTCAGAATCTGTTACCACTGATCTCTTTTTGCCTCTAATCTTCTAAGAGCTTCCATTTCCAGTTGAGTATTTGTATTTCCGGCTGCCTTTTGGGAAGCCCTGAGTTACAGGTGCACCAACAGAAAGACAAGACAGTGTGGTGGAAAGCACCCTCATAGCTAAGTCTTCACTAGGGGTGGGAATGACTACCCTATCCACAAGGGGGTGGGGGGAAACACAATACTATAGGGCCCCTTGACTAAAAGTGCTCACTGACTCTTTCTGACTGACTCTTGGGCCCAAGTAAGCAAGTGTTTACTTTCCAATCCAACACCACTTCCATGGTGCTCTGCTCTCCAGTAAATGGGGCCTCCTGCTCAGTTCGTTTAATCCATTCACATCAGTTGTACAGCTCTTCATGCAGTCAGACAAGACTACATGTTCTGTTCATAACTTATAGGTATGAAAATGCTTTGTTTAATTATTTTTGTTCCATTTGCTATGCTGATGAAATAATAAAAATATGTATCCAGATCAACATGGAAGTGGAGCTTTTTCAATATAAAATCTGCAACATTTCACATTATCACTGAGCATGTACTTGCCTAAAGGATTTAAAATGTCACGAAAGAGGAAGTGAAATTTGGCCGTTTATAAGAGTTAGAAGGGGGGGAAAAGTTGATGTGTGAACTGTGAAGTCAGTGTATTTCCGTTGTGCTCGTGAGTCACCGGCTGTGAATAAGTGATGATAAGATCTCTGGTTTCGGGGTAGTGATTGGTAGGTAGCTTAGGTCCAACTTTCCAGGCCTACCTCAAGACTGTATTTCTTAGTCCATCATTAGAATACTGTACTAGGAGTCTCTGCTGTATTCAACCCAAAGTGCTTTTTGGACATTTAGGGACGTGTTCTTTTGTGAACAAATGGCCACAGTTGAAAGACATCGACTATGAAACTGACTGACACTTGTGTACATAGCGAATAGATAATCTGATTGATGTGGGTCATTCAAACTAGGCTTTGTCCTCAAGAACAAACAACTCAGTGTGTTTGAGTATGTACGTTGACCTGTATAACTATATAGATCCACAGATTTAAATAATACATAAGGCAAGAGGGGGGGAAGTCAGTCACATTTTATCATTCTCATAGTTGCTCAAAGTAAGTTACTGTATTGGCAAATCTGTTGGCAAGTGTACTGTAATGCATTTCAGTTCACACCAATGAGAACTTGCTTGGCGACTGGGCTGGAGAGTGATGTCATCCTTCATGCTTGTGTGACCTGTATAGGGAATAGGGTGTCAACCACACAAAAGGCCCCAACCAGCCTGGCTGGCAGCTCGTCCTGATCTAGTATCAGTTATTCTTATTCTTCTTGTGTTACTTTTTATTATTACTTTATGTTTTAGTCTACTTGGTAAATATTTTCTTCTTGAACTGCACAGTTCGTTAAGGGCTTTTAAGTAAGCATTTCACAAAGTCTACACTTGTATTCGGCTCATGTGGCAAATAAAGTTTGATTTGATTTGAGTTTACCTGCTCCTTAACCTTAACCATTAGAGTGGGGGACTGCAAAACTGATCTTAGATCAGTGTCTATGGGCAAGTTAATCTTTTGACAGATGGAGAGGCAGGGTGAATTATTGGTGTGACATCAGCGACTGAAATCAGAAAATGCTAGAAGAAGACAGAGGGAAGATCTCAATTGCATATTCCTCGTGTCGGCTCTCCTCGTCTCCATCTGAAAACCCATTGGACGAGAAAGCCAGAGGTCCCCACTCTGATGACCTACTCCAATGGGTTTTGAGAAGGAGACGAGGAGTATGAAATTGTGATTCTCCCATGCACGTCAGTGTGATTGTTGTTTGGGGTGTGGCCTGGCCGTCCACGAATGCTAAGACAGCCAGCCAGCCAAGTGTGACGCTTCACTTTTACTTTTAGATGAGGTTCAGTGTGACCTTTCTGATAAAGAAAAAAACAAGGAGCGGTTTAGGGTATTGGATATATTTGTAGTATTCTACTCTACAGTTTGTGGCAGTTTGTATTACCCACTCAAATTAATCAGGCAGCAAGTGCCCACCGTTGAGTCTGTGAAGGAATGTCAGTCCTGCTCTTGTCTCTCACTCCCTTCCCTGATTAAATGGAAGCATGGCTGCAGTGTTTGCTGTGTTGTTTGTTCTGCGTCTGTTGGTTTGGAGTTTGACCTGGGTGTCGCTGTGTTGAAAGGATTGAGTGACTCAGGTTGTCTCGACCAAGGACGTGTAGTTCAAGTCCACACCAGGGAGATCAAATGCAGCCACCTGCTGTCTCGTCCAAATCAACCTGCTTTCACCGCTGATGCTTTTGCAACTGTCTGTAGGCTTAACTGCATTGTAGAAAGAAAAAAGTCAAACTTCCCCCTGCTGTCCCTCTCTCGCTAGCTGAATGGCGAATGTTTGAATAAGCAGCGTCTCCATTTGTCCGGTATGCACACGAGATCCCAGAATACACGGTGAGGGGAGTTGAACTCTGGCTGCGTCACAGTCGACTGTTGTGGCTTACTCTCCTTGTATCCTCTCCTTCTCTACCATCTTTCATCTTCAATTATCTGACAACATATGAGATGCGAAAGCACCGTGTTGGTATTTGCTTTTACCAGTCCACTTCTCTCCAAATTAGTTCAGACGAAAGAGAGGACCCAAGGACAGGAAGCCATTTTAGACTGTTGAGGCTCAGCCCTATAGTGTTTGATTAGAGAGGCTCAGAAGCACACGTGTCAGAGGCTTTTCTACAGCTGTCACTGCACTCTGTGCCGGATGTACAATAGACAGTAGCTAACATCCTCTGCTGCCTGTCTCACCTGTGGCTACATGTTAAAGAGTTTGTGTTCTGCAGTGTTCAGTAAAGCCTCTGAACTTTATCATAAAGGTCTGTCTGAAAGACTTATTTTTAAAGTTAGTAGACACATGTAGGTCTGCAATACACACACATTGAAGTTGTATTCCCTGCTTTTCTGGTTCTAATATTTTTACATCAAGATTAGGGGAACTACTTTTGAATTGCTCACTTTCCTCTCATTTCTTGAGTGACTCAGAAGTGTTTAGAATTGAAAGTTATTAGAGGCACGTATAGTTAGTATGATTCATGGAAAGGCAAAGAGAACCTGCTTGGGTTTTGCTGGGTGGATTTAGCCTTCAGCCGGACCATTGTCTGCTGCAGGGTGGAGGTGGACCGATCTATTGAGTTCGTTTTGGAGGCGTGAACTAAACCAAAAATGTTTAATGAACCTTGTTGCCAGTTCCCTGTAATTTAGTTTACTCAGGCGTCCCTCCCTGCTTTTAATCTTATTAATGCTGTGTTGAACCACACACATAAACAACAATTCTTTCTTGAACAAAACATAACTATTTATAAACACCACAACCAAATGCAATGCTACTTTGGTTATTAATGGACTGTACATTTACAATCACACAATATTGGTAAAGGGGATGTTTGTTGTGTTCACTGGGGTGACTAATAAAAGTGTTAATGATGTTCATCACATGACAGCTTCATTCAAGCCTACCTATGAAACAGCTATACACACACACACATTAACCCAACTCCAACACTAACATCAACATAGCATCAGTTGTTACAAGACACACCTTATTTTTTATTTCATTTGTGTATTTATATATTTATTTATTTTACCCCTTTTTCTCCCCAATTTCATGGTATCCAACTGATAGTTGGTCTTGTCTCATCGCTGCAACTCCCGTATGGACTCAGGAGAGGCAAATCAAATCAAATCATATTTTATTTGTCACATACACATGGTTAGCAGATGTTAATGCGAGTGTAGCGAAATGCTTGTGCTTCTAGTTCCGACAATGCAGTGATAACCAACAAGTAATCTAACTAACAATTCCAAAACTACTGTCATATACACAGTGTAAGGGGATAAGGAATATGTACATAAGGATATATGAATGAGTGATGGTACAGAGCAGCATACAGTAGATGGTATCGAGTACAGTATATACATATGAGATGAGTGTGTAGACAAAGTAAACAAAGTGGCATAGTTAATGTGGCTAGTGATACATGTATTACATAACATTTACATTTAAGTCATTTAGCAGACGCTCTTATCCAGAGCGACTTACAAATTGGGATGCAGTCGATGATGTAGAGTACGGTATATACATATGCATATGAGATGAATAATGTAGGGTAAGTAACATTATATAAGGTAGCATTGTTTAAAATGGCTAGTGATATATTTACATCAATTCCCATTATTAAAGTGGCTGGAGTTGGGTCAGTGTCAATGACAGTGTGTTGGCAGCAGCCACTCAATGTTAGTGGTGGCTGTTTAACAGTCTGATGGCCTTGAGATAGAAGCTGTTTTTCAGTCTCTCGGTTCCAGCTTTGATGCACCTGTACTGACCTCGCCTTCTGGATGATAGCGGGGTGAACAGGCAGTGGTTCGGGTGGTTGATGTCCTTGATGATCTTTATTGCCTTCCTGTAACAACGGGTGGTGTAGGTGTCCTGGAGGGCAGGTAGTTTGCCCCCGGTGATGCGTTGTGCAGTCCTCACTACCCTCTGGAGAGCCTTACGGTTGAGGGCGGAGCAGTTTCCGTACCAGGCGGTGATACAGCCCGCCAGGATGCTCTCCATTGTGCATCTGTAGAAGTTTGTGAGTGCTTTTGGTGACATGATGACTCCTTGCTGTCCCCAGTCCACCTGGCCATGCTGCTGCTCCAGTTTCAACTGTTCTGCCTTACTATTATTCAACCATGCTGGTCATTTATGAACATTTGAACATCTTGGCCACGTTCTGTTATAATCTCCACCTGGCACAGCCAGAAGAGGACTGGCCACCCCACATATGCTCTCTCTAATTCTCTCTTTCTTTCTCTCTCTCGGAGGACCTGAGCCCTAGGACCGTGCCCCAGGACTACCTGACATGATGGCTCCTTGCTGTCCCCAGTCCATCTGACTGTGCTGCTGCTCCAGTTTCAACTGTTCTGCCTTATTATTATTTGACCATGCTGGTCATTTATGAACATTTGAACATCTTGGTCATGTTCTGTTATAATCTCTACCCGGCACAGCCAGAAGAGGACTGGCCACCCCACATAGCCCGGTTCCTCTCTAGGTTTCTTCCTAGGTTTTGGCCTTTCTAGGGAGTTTTTCCTAGCCACCGTGCTTTTACACCTGCATTGTTTGCTGTTTGGGGTTTTAGGCTGGGTTTCTGTACAGCACTTTGAGATATCAGCTGATGTACGAAGGGCTATATAAATAAATTTGAAATTTGATTTGAATTTGACAAGCCGAATTTCTTCAGCCTCCTGAGGTTGAAGAGGCGCTGCTGCGCCTTCTTCACGACGCTGTCAGTGTGAGTGGACCAATTCAGTTTGTCTGTGATGTGTATGCCGAGGAACATAAAACTAGCTACCCTCTCCACTACTGTTCCATCGATGTGGATAGGGGGGTGTTCCCTCTGCTGTTTCCTGAAGTCCACAATCATCTCCTTAGTTTTGTTGACGTTGAGTGTGAGGTTATTTTCCTGACACCACACTCCGAGGGCCCTCACCTCCTCCCTGTAGGCCGTCTCGTCGTTGTTGGTAATCAAGCCTACCACTGTTGTGTCGTCCGCAAACTTGATGATTGAGTTGGAGGCGTGCGTGGCCACGCAGTCGTGGGTGAACAGGGAGTACAGGAGAGGGCTCAGAACGCACCCTTGTGGGGCCCCCGTGTTGAAGATCAGCGGGGAGGAGATGTTGTTGCCTACCCTCACCACCTGGGGGCGGCCCGTCAGGAAGTCCAGTACCCAGTTGCACAGGGCGGGGTCGAGACCCAGGGTCTCGAGCTTGATGACGAGCTTGGAGGGTACTATGGTGTTGAATGCCGAGCTGTAGTCGATGAACAGCATTCTCACATAGGTATTCCTCTTGTCCAGGAGGGTTAGTGCAGTGTGCAGCGTGGTTTTGATTGCATCGTCTGTGGACCTATTTGGGCGGTATGCAAATTGGAGTGGGTCTAGGATGTCAGGTAGGGTGGAGGTGATATGGTCCTTGACTAGTCTCTCAAAGCACTTCATGATGACGGAAGTGAGTGCTACGGGGCGGTAGTCGTTTAGCTCAGTTACCTTAGCTTTCTTGGGAACAGGAACAATGGTGGCCCTCTTGAAGCATGTGGGAACAGCAGACTGGTATAGGGATTGATTGAATATGTCCGTAAACACACCGGCCAGCTGGTCTGCGCATGCTCTGAGGGCGCGGCTGGGGATGCCGTCTGGGCCTGCAGCCTTGCGAGGGTTAACACGTTTAAATGTCTTACTCACCTCGGCTGCAGTGAAGGAGAGACCGCATGTTTTCGTTGCAGGCCGTGTCAGTGGCACTGTATTGTCCTCAAAGCGGGCAAAAAAGTTATTTAGTCTGCCTGGGAGCAAGACATCCTGGTCCGTGACTGGGCTGGGTTTCTTCTTGTTGTCCGTGATTGACTGTAGACCCTGCCACATGCCTCTTGTGTCTGAGCCATTGAATTGAGATTCCACTTTGTCTCTGTACTGACGCTTAGCTTGTTTAATAGCCTTGCGGAGGGAATAGCTGCATTGTTTATATTCGGACATGTTACCAGACACCTTGCCCTGATTAAAAGCAGTGGTTCGCGCTTTCAGTTTCACGCGAATGCTGCCATCAATCCACGGTTTCTGGTTTGGGAATGTTTTTATCGTTGCTATGGGAACGACATCTTCGACGCACGTTCTAATGAACTCGCACACAGAATCAGCGTATTCGTCAATATTTCCATCTGACGCAATACGAAACATGTCCCAGTCCACGTGATGGAAGCAGTCTTGGAGTGTAGAGTCAGCTTGGTCTGACCAGCGTTGGACAGACCTCAGCGTGGGAGCCTCTTGTTTTAGCTTCTGCCTGTAGGCAGGGATCAGCAAAATGGAGTCGTGGTCAGCTTTCCCGAAAGGGGGGCGGGGCAGGGCCTTATATGCGTCGCGGAAGTTAGAGTAACAATGATCCAAGGTTTTACCACCCCTGGTTGCGCAATCGATATGCTGATAAAATTTAGGGAGTCTTGTTTTCAGATTAGCTTTGTTAAAATCCCCAGCTACAATGAATGCAGCCTCCGGATAAATGGTTTCCAGTTTGCAAAGAGTTAAATAAAGTTCGTTCAGAGCCATCGATGTGTCTGCTTGGGGGGGGATATATACGGCTGTGATTATAATCGAAGAGAATTCTCTTGGAAGATAATGCGGTCTACATTTGATTGTGAGGAATTCTAAATCAGGTGAACAGAAGGATTTGAGTTCCTGTATGTTTCCTTCATCACACCATGTCCCGTTAGTCATGAGGCATACGCCCCCGCCACTCTTCTTACCAGAGAGATGTATGTTTCTGTCGGCGCGATGCGTGGAGAAACCCGTTGGCTGCACCGCCCTGGATAGCGTCTTCCCAGTAAGCCAAAGGTCGAGAGCCGTGCGTCCTCCGAAACACAACCCAACCAAGCCACACTGCTTCTTGACACAATTCCCACTTAACCTGGAAGCCAGCCTCACCAATGTGTCGGAGGAAACACAGTCCACATGGCAACCGTGTCAGTGTGCACTGCGCCCGGCCCACCACAGGAGGCACTAGTTTGCGATGGGACAAGGACATACCTGATGGCCAAACCCTCCCCTAACCCGGATGACGCTGGGCCAATTGTGCGCCGCACCATGGGTCTCCCAGTCATGGCCGGCTGCAACAGAGCCTGAACTCAAACCCAGAATCTCTAGTGGTACAGCTAGCACTGAAATGCAGTGCCTTAGACCGCTGCGCGTCTCTGGAGGCCACAAGACACACCGCTACGGAATTCTGGTTAATACAAAATATTTTATTTTCTGAATCTCTAACCCCCCTTCAAGGTTGTATTTGTATACCTCTAGTTTGTGTCTTTGTATAGAATAAGGAACTGGCATGCTGAACTCAGTGAAAGGATAACTGTTTTCAGTGTTGGGTCCTTGAATCTAGTCTTTTATTAGATCCCCATTAGCTGTTCCAAAAGTAGCAGCTACTCTTCCTGGGGTCCAGACAACATGACATAATACCAAACATTAATAGACCAGAACAGCTCATGGACTGAACTACATAAAGTTAAAACGTCACACATAGCTTCCATATCAGTACATAAACTCACACTATCTAGGTCAAATAGGGGAGAGGTGTTGTGCCATGAGGTGTTGCTTTATCAGTTTTTTTAAACAAGGTATTCTGTTCACAAGCAATTATAGCTCTGTATAATACTGTACGTTTTCTAGATTTTTTTCTGGATTTGGGGACTGAAATTACCCCTGGTGGTGTGTGTGTGTGTGTGGGGGGGCTGTGTGTAAGATGACTATGTAAACAATTTAGAATTTTCAACACGTTTCTTATAAAAAGAAGTGATGGAGTCAGTCTCTGCTCTACTTTTAGCCAAAAGAGACTGGCATGCATAGTATTGATATTTGCCCTCTGATTACAGTGAAGAGCAAGACATGTCGTTCTGTTCTGGGCCAGCTGCAGTTTTTCTAGGTCCTTCTTTGCAGCACCTAACCATATGACTGGGCAATAATCAAGATCAGAAACTATAGCCTGCAGGACTTGCTTTGTCTTTACAACCATTGAATCAATATGGTTTTGACCATGACAGTTTACAAACCAAGTAATTTAGTCTCATTAACTTGCTCAATAGCAACATTATTCATTATCAGATTCAGCTGAGGTCTAGAACTTAGAGGATGATTTACACGGTATCAAATAAAATGCCCTTAGTTTTAGAGGTTCAGGACTGGTTTATTACTGGCCACCCATTCTAAAACTGACTGCAACTCTTTGTTTAGGGGTGGCAGTGATTTTAATAGCTGTGGTTGCTGACACCTAAAGGGTTGAATACTCAGCATACATAGACACACAGGCTTTGTTTTAATGCCAGTGGCAGGTCATTAGTAAAAATAGAAAAGAGTAGATGGTCACGAGAGCTGCCCTGTGGTATACCACAATTTACATGTTTAGCATTAAAGAAGCTTACATTATTAAAGAAAACCCTCTGTGTTCTATTATACTGAACAAAAATATAAATGCAAAATGTACAGTGTTAGTCCCATGTTTCATGAGCTGAAATAAAAGATTTCAAAAATCTTTCATATGCAAAAAAAGCTTATTTCTCTCAAATGTTGTGCACAAATTTGTTTATTTGTTAGTGAGCATTTCTCATTTGCCAAAATAATCCATCCACCTGACAGGTGTGGCATATCAAGAAGCTGATTAAACGGCAGGATCATTACACAGGTGCACCTTGTACTGGGGACAATAAAAGGCCACTAAAATGTAGTTGTCACAAAACACAATGCCACAGATGTCTCAGTTTTGAGGGAGCGTGCAGTTGACTTGCTGACTGCAGGAATGTCTCCAGAACTGTTGCTAGAGAATTGAACGTTCATTTCTCTATCATAAGCCACATCTAATGTTGTTTTAGAGACGATGCCAGACCAGGACCTCAACATCCTGCTTCTTCACCTGCTGGATTGTCTGAGACCAGCCACCTGGACAGCTGATGAAATTGTGGATTTGCACAACCAAAGAATTTCTGCACAAACTGTCAAAGACCGTCTCAGGAAAGCTCATCTGTGTGCTCGTCATCCTCACCATGGTCTTGACCTGACTGCAGTTCGGCATCGTAACCGACTTCAGTGGGCAAATGCTCACCTATGTTGGCCACTGGCTCGCTGGAGATCCCGGCCCCATGTCTCAAGGATCTGTACACAATCCCCGGAAGCTGAAAATGTCCCAGTTCTTCCATGGCCTGCATACTCAACAGACATGTCACCCACTGAGCATGTTTGATTGCTCTGGATCGACACGGACATCAGCGTGTTCCAGTTTCCGCCAACACCCAGCAACTTCGCACAGCCATTGATAAGGAGTGGGACAACATTCCACAGGCCACAATCAACAGACTGATCAACTCTCTGCGAAGGAGATGTGTCACGCTGCATGATGCAAATGGTGGTCACGCCAGATTCTGACTGGTTTTCTGATCCACAGCCCTACCTTATTTTTCAAGGTATCTGTGACCAACAGATGCATATCTGTATTCCCATTGATGTGAAATCCATAGATTAGGGCCTAATGAATTTAATTCAATTGACTAATTTCCTTAGATGAACTGTAACTCAGTAAAATCTTTGAAATTGTTGCATGTTGTGATTATATTTTTGTTCAGTGTAGATGGCTCTGAATCCACGATATGGAAAAGGTTGAAAAGACGTTTTCAACAATCGGTTTTGCTCAATAATATCAAAGGCTGCACTAAAATCTAACAGTATAGCTTCCACAATCTTCTTATTATAAATGGATTTAGACCAATCATCAATCATTTGTGACAGTGTAGTACATGCTGAGTGCACTTCCATATAAGCAAAGTCTTTTATTAATTTGTTTACAGAGAAATAGCATTGTACTGTATCTGGTCAAACACCATTTTTTCCCAAAAGTGTGCTAAGAGTCTGCAGCAAGCTGATTGGTTGGCTGTTAGAACCATTAAAGGGTGCTTTACCATTCTTGGGTAGCGGAATGACTTTGGCTTCCCTCCAGGTCTGAGGGCCAAATGTTTTCTCCAGACTCAGATAAAATATGACAAATAGGAGTGAAAATTTAGTCTGCTACCATCCTCAGTAGCTTTCCATCTAAGTTTGTCAAAACCAATACCAGTTGGTTTCTCATTGAAGCTCGTCTGGAGGTTAGTTAACACAGTTTTCAAAGAAGGGCCAGAAGTATACAGAATGTGTCGTCTGCGTAGAGGTGGATCAGAGAATCACCAGCAGCAAGAGTGACATCATTGATATATACAGAGAAAGAGTCGGCCCGAGAATTTAACCCTGTGGCACCCCCATAGAGACTACCAGAGGTACGGACAACAGGCCCTCTTTTTTGACACACTGAACTCTGTCTGAGAAGTAGTTGGTGAATCAGGCGAGGCAGTCACTTGAGAAACCAAGGCTGTTGAGTCTGCCAATAAGAATGTGGTGATTGACAGAGTCAAAAGCCTTGACCAGGTCGATGATGATAGCGGTTATGATATCGTTTAGGACCTTGAGCGTGGCTGAGGTGCACCCATGACCAGCTCAGAAACCAGATTGCATAGCGGAGAAGGTACGGTGGGATTCGAAATGGTCGGTGATCTGTTTGTTAACTTGGCTTTCGAAGACCTTAGAAAGGCAGGGTACGATAGATATAGGTCTGTAGCAGTTTGGGTCCAGAATGTCTCCCCTTTTGAAGAGGGGGATGACCGCGGCAGCTTTCCAATTGATGGCGCAGCTGTATTCTGATCAATTAGTAGTAATTATCTGCCCCTTCTACTCACCTGCCATCCTGTTCAGGTGTGACATCACTCAGGATGCATCTCAATACTCAAAATAGCTTCCTATCTCCTTTAATTTATCCTTACACTTGAGCATGGAATCTTACAGTATAGACAAGATGGAGATGAAAGATTTCACATATACCCAGTGTGCCTTCATATGAATGCTGATGGGAGAGGAAACCACTTTGGTCTAATGAGACACACACACACACACACACACACACAAACACACATACACATACACACACTGTCTGGTCAGCTGTGGATGCTTTACACTGCTCTATAAAACAGCCATGCTGTGCTTCAACAGTGTCGCTCAGCCTTGAGGCTGCAACCAGCCTCTTTAGAAAATGTCACAGAGAGCTTTTCCTTCTGCTTTTTTCCACATGCTAACACTTCTATAGTGCCTTGAGGGCCTAGTGCATCTGGTGGCAGGGATTTGTGGGAGGGATGCGTGTTGATACCCTCTTTAACAGGATGTGATGCGAGCTGCTAGACCTAAATAAATATGAGTGGAATTGAGCCCTGTTCATTTTTTATGCATCCTTCCTTTCTAGATTACTTGGAGTCACTGATCACGATTGGTTAGGTAAAAGCAAGGCTTATCCAATCATGCTGATTGCTTAGTGATTACTTCAAGGGAAGGGAGGAAGAATGGATGTGTTTTTGAAAAGTGCTGTAACAGGTCCCAAATATAAAGGAATTATATGTTTTAAGTTCCTCTATGCAGATTCCAATCTTGAGTCTCCTTCTTCCTGATGTCTGCAGTTGTTCCCTCCACCTATAGGATACAGTATAAAGCATTGGTCCAATCCAATGCTAACGACAGAATGAGTGAAAAAGGCTGCTGTGAGGTCCAGAGACAGATGGTTATACTCATGCAGAGGAGTCTGGTGGGGGGAGCTATAGGAGGACGGGCTCATTGTAATGGCTGGAATGGAATAAATTGAACAGTATCAAACATATAGAAACCACACATTTGACTCCATTCTATTCCAGACAGTTCTCCTATAACTCCTCCCACCGGCCAACTGGGATAATAACCCTTCTACTACAGCACACAGACATTCTCTAATCCACTTGAGTACATCCGAAAATAAAACAATCAAAGACACATTACTTGATTCTGATCCAAGATATCAATCCTGTTGTTTGTTTGTTAATTAGCAAAGCGACTGCAATTATCTGGATTGAGTTTAAGAGGAATTCTGCAAGGTCAGCAAGACCATGTGGAACGGCGTAATCAGCTGACTCATATCCTCACACACACACACACACACACACACACACACACACACACACACACACACACACACACACACACACACACACACACACACACACACACACACACACACACACACACACACACACACACACACACACACACACACACACACACACACACCTGCCGCAGACAGACCCTCACATTAACACTGCATCCTTAAATAGTCTGCCACTTCACTCTCTCTCAAAAGGACACGTTATCCTTAAATAACCTCCCTCCCAAGAGCTCAAACACCTGCTATGTACACTTGCTGGACACACACACACACCTTCCAAGGATTCCAAGTGTTAAAAGCTGTCATCAAGGCAAAGTGTTGCAACTTTGAAGAATCTCAAATATATTTTTAGGTTTGTTTAACACTTTTTTGGTTACTTCATGATTCCATATGTGTTATTTCATAGTGTTGATGTCTTCACTATTATTCTACAATTTAGAGAATTGTAAAAAAAAATAAAGAAAAACCTTGGAATGAGTAGGTGTCCAAACTGTTGACTGGTACTGTAAGTATAACCCTCCATATAACATCAACTGAACTACTGACACACATATGGGGCAGCAGGTAGCCTAGTGGTTAGAGCATTGGACTACTAACCGAAAGGTTGCTAGATCGAAACCCCGAGCTGACAAGATAAAAATCTGTCGTTCTGCCCCTGAACAAAGCAGTTCCTAGGCCGTCATTGAAAATAAGAATTTGTTCTTAACGGACTTTCCTAGTTAAATAAAGGTAAAATAAAATAGATATAACCCTCTATATCATATCAACTGAACTACTGACACAAGGTTATATACCTTCTATATCATATCAACTGTTCTACTGACACATTTAACCCTGTATATCATATCTACTGGCGCATATAACCCTCTATATCAACTGAACTACTGACACACATATAACCATCTATATCAACTGAACTACTGACACACATATAACCATCTATATCAACTGAACTACTGACACATATAACCCTCTATATCAACTGAACTACTGACACACATATAACCCTCTATATCAACTGAACTACTGACACACATATAACCCTCTATATCAACTGAACTACTGACACATATAACCCTCTATATCAACTGAACTACTGACACACATATAACCCTCTATATCAACTGAACTAGTGACACACATATAACCATCTATATCAACTGAACTACTGACACACATATAACCATCTATATCAACTGAACTACTGACACACATATAACCCTCTATATCAACTGAACTACTGACACACATATAACCCTCTATATCAACTGAACTACTGACACACATATAACCATCTATATCAACCGAACTACTGACACACATATAACCCTCTATATCATATCAACTGAACTACTGACACATATAACCTTCTATATCATAACTACTGACACATATAACCCTCTATATCATAACTACTGACACCTATAACCCTCTATATCATATCTGCTGAACTACTGACACGTATAACCCTCTATATCATATCAACTGGGGGCAGGGTAGCCTAGTGGTTAGAGCGTTGGACTAGTAAAGGTTGCAAGTTCGAATCCCCGAGCTGACAAGGTACAAATCTGTCGTTCTACCCCTGAACAGGCAGTTAACCCACTGTTCCTAGGCCGTCATTGAAAATAATAATTTGTTCTTAACTGAATTGCCTTGTAAAATAAAGGTTAAAAAAAATAAAAATAAACTGAACTACTGACACATATAACCCTCTATATCATATCAACTGAACTACTGACACATATAACCCTCTATATCATATCAACTGAACTACTGACACATATAACCCTCTATCATATCAACTGAACTACTGACACATATAACCCTCTATATCATATCAACTGAACTACTGACACATATAACCCTCTATCATATCAACTGAACTACTGACACATATAACCCTCTATATCAACTGAACTACTGACACATAACCCTCTATATCATATCAACTGAACTACTGACACATATAACCCTCTATCATATCAACTGAACTACTGACACATATAACCCTCTATATCAACTGAACTACTGACACATATAACCCTCTATATCATATCAGCTGAACTACTGACACATATAACCCTCTATATCATATCAGCTGAACTACTGACACATATAACCCTCTATATCATATCAACTGATCTACTAACACATATAACCCTCTATATCAACTGAACTACTGACACATATAACCCTCTATATCATATCAACTGAACTACTAACACATATAACCCTCTATATCAACTAACACATATAACCCTCTATCATATCAACTGAACTACTGACACATATAACCCTGTATATCAACTGAACTACTGACACACATAACCCTCTATATCAACTGAACTACTGACACATATAACCCTCTATATCATATCAACTGAACTACTGACACATATAACCCTCTATATCAACTAACACATATAACCCTCTATCATATCAACTGAACTACTGACACATATAACCCTCTATCATATCAACTGAACTACTGACACATATAACCCTGTATATCAACTGAACTACTGACACACATATAACCCTCTATCATATCAACTGAACTACTGACAAATATAACCCTCTATCATATCAACTGAACTACTGACACACATATAACCAGTGCTTGACCCAGGCAGGAACTCACCAGAACTGAGTACCAGCACCTCAAATGTTCTCTGCACCTCTTATAGAATATTAGCTCAAAAGTGTTGTGGAGTTCCTGCACCTAAATATAGAGAGTACCAACACTCAAAATGTTTATCCCCACCTATTTCAGTCAGTCATGAACTGCCTAGCATATAACCCTCATATCATGTAAAGTGTGAAGGAACACACACACCTTCACCTTTTTTACCTTAGGCAATGCTGAAAGCATCCAAATCATAAATAGACTAGTGAGCACACAGACACAGGAGGTTAGATCACTGCACTGTTAAATACCTTTGCTTTGTTGGCACTTGTGTCAGTGGTGACCACCTGACTCCATCTATATGTCAGGAAAGGGGGAGGGGTGTTGAGCATTAGACACTATAAATTGAGAGTGTTCTCCCATAGTCTGCCAAATTAAGTCCCATTCATCATTGAGCTCAGACTTAGCAGCCGATAACCACAACCAGGAAACATCTTGATGCTGCATGTGGAGCATGATCAGCAGCCAAAATACTTCACCCCTCTCTCCAGAACCATGACATAATTACTGTGCGTGTGTGCGGGCCTGCGTGTGTGCGCCATGTGCTTGTGTGTGTATGTAAGAGAGAGGGAGAGAGAGTTTGAAAGAAAGAATGTTTCAGTGAGAGTGGGAATGAGGGGAACGTGTTCTTATGGAATGTATGACTGGTTGTTCAAACATTTAGTAGTAGTGAGTGTATGCTTTGTGTATGTGCATGTATGTGCCTGTATATCTGTGTATATAAATGAGTGTGTTTCCAAAAGCAAACCCTGTACTGGCTGTTCTGTGCTCTTGTTCTAGCACTGAAATAAATCTGCATCAACGTCTGGCTGCACAGTGATAGCAGAGAGTAATGCATTCCACACTATCACGATAATAAGGCACACAGTCAGATCTCAAATCAGCATACCAAATATGGTTCCTAGACAGTCTCTCTCTGTGACAGCGACTTGTAGATAAATAAAGTAAACTGGTTGTTTTTGCTTTATATAAACTATCCAGCTACAAAGTGAAACCACAAGAACCTTTTCAGTGACTCCAGCCTTTTATTTGGCTTACTATAGACATGGTGTATTACTACTTCACTAAATGAGGATGTGGTTAGGGTTACATAGAGTCAAGTTCATTCATAAGTCAGACTGCTTGTTCTTTAAGGTTTGCTAGAGGTAAGCGTTGTTGAGATTAGCTAATCTTTCTATAATAAGGACCAGTCAAACCCCATTTGTTTAGAAGTTTAAGTGATTTGTAGATCAGATCATCTGACCAGCACCTTGACTCAGGCTGGCCCTTGTAAACCAGCAGATTTAGACGTTTCACTCTGAATAGGGTTTCCAAGTCTCCTGGAAATGACATTTACCCCTTTACCTCCCAGGGAGCAGTGGAGCTATTCTGGGAGATTTTTTCTAACGCCAGACTGAAATGAATACTTTCAAATGTACACCGTGTTAAAGCCTGAAGGACTTTGATGACATACCAGAAGGACTTTGATGACATACCAAAAGGACTTTGATGACATACCAGAAGGAGTTTGATGACATACCAGAAGGAGTTTGATGACATACCAGAAGGTGTTTGATGACATACCAGAAGGACTTTGATGACATATACCAGAAGGAGTTTGATGACATACCAGAAGGAGTTTGATGACATACCAGAAGGAGTTTGATGACATACCAGAAGGAGTTTGATGACATACCAGAAGGTGTTTGATGACATACCAGAAGGACTTTGATGACATACCAGAAGGACTTTGATGACATACCAGAAGGAGTTTGATCCCAGTTGGCAACCCAACCTAACCCTAGCATAGCCACGGGTGATGCCTCAGCCTTAGAGTCAGTCTCTGACCTTGTGGAGGCCAAACATACACCCTTACAGACATAGTGGCACACCATGGCCCGGTTTTTACCTTTATTTAACTAGGCAAGTCAGTTAAGAACAAATTCTTATTTTCAATGATGGCCTAGGAACAGTGGGTTAACTGCCTTGTTCAGAGGCAGAACGACAGATTATTACCTTGTCAGCTCGGGGATTCAATCTTGCAACCTTTCGGTTACAAGTCCAACGCTCTAACCACAGTGAGGTGTATAGTGATTGTCAACACAGTCATTTATGGTGATAAATAGATACCATTTTAATTTCCTCACTTGTATTTGAAAACTTCAGGAACTTTGTGAAAAGCACTGACCTCCTGTGGCAGGAAGCAGACATTTCTCTGCCTAAGGGGAACAGTCCCCGTGTTGAAGCTGTCAGTGAATGTCAATGTCTCTCTCTCTCTCCCTCTCTGTCTCTCTCTCACACAATGCACCTGCGCTAGCACTCACACACACACGCACGCACGCACACACACACACACACACAGCGAGGGCAAGAGGGAGGAAGTTTGTCTAAAGTGTAGTAGTTAGCAGTAGTCAACTAAAGTAAACACAATTGTATTGACCCAATGTGACAAAGATTCAGACATTACAGAAATGAGTGAGCACTTACAAATATTTCACAAAAAGTAAAAGGTAGGCCTTCATTTTTTTTGTAAAATATAGATGGTGGAACTGACCAACAAAATGTATTACTTCTTTGATTACATTAATTTTAATCAGAAATCTATTACATGTCCAATGCATGCTGCCTGCCATCCTGAGTGAATTGGACCAATATGCTGGAATTGGCTTTAGGTTAGCTGTAATTAAAGAATGGCTGACTAGACCGCATCCAAGATGACATCCTGCAACTAGTGAGGTCTGGCTGCCTGACAACCTACCTGCTCAACCCCATTCCCTCCTCTCTTCTCCAGACCTCCAGACCTGGAGACCTTTTCCTACTCCTCACTTTCCTAATCAATTCATCCCTGACCACTGGCTGGGTTGCCTCTGACTTCAAAATGGCCCGAGTTGCTCCCCTCCTCAAGAAACCAACACTCGACTCATCTGACGTCAAAAACTATAGACCTGTATCCCTTCATTCTTTTCTTTCCAAAACACGTGAGCGTGCTGTCTCTGATCAACTTTCCTGTTATCTCTCTCAGAACAATCTTCTTGACCCTAACTAGTCAGGCTTCAAGATGGGTCACTCAACCGAGACTGCTCTTGTCTGTGTCGCAGAGGCTCTCCACACTGCCAAAGCTGACTCTCTCTCCTCTGTTCTCCCAGGAGACGTGGAGACGATCAGACTCTGCACCACGTACTCTCAGTACTGATGTCCGCCAGGGCTCGGTTCTAGACCCTCTCCTCTTCTCTCTACACACCAAGTCACTCGGCTCTACATGGTCTCTCCTATCATTGCTATGCGGAGGATACTACTTTTCTCCTTCCCCCCCTTCTGACACCCAGGTGGTGACACACGTATCTCTGCGTGCCTGGCAGATATATCACCTTGGATGTCGGCCCACCACGTCAATGTCATGTTTGTCATTTATTATCTTGTCTTGTCCCTGTGCTTCCCATTCTATTCGTTTCCCTCTGCTGGTCTTATTTGGTTCTTTCCCTCCTTCTAGCCCTCTCTCTCCCCCCTCCCTCTCTCACTCTCTCGCTCTCTCTTCTCTCTATCGTTCCGTTCCTGCTCCCAGCTGTTCCTATTCCCCTAATCATCATTTAGTCTTCCCACACCTGTTCCCGATCCTTTCCCCTGATTAGAGTCCCTATTTATTCCTTTGTGTTCCGTTCCTGTGCCGTCGGTTCCTTGTATTGTATTCACCATGCTGTGATTGCGTTTCGCCCTGTCCTGTCGTGTTTTTTGCCGTGATTGTGTATCACCCTGTCCTGTCGTGTTTTGTGCCTTCATCAGACGCTGCGTGTGAGCAGGTGTCTCAGTCGACTACGGCCTGCGCCAACCCGAAGCGACCTGCAGTCTGTGGCCGCTTCTCCAGTTGTTTTCCCCTCTACAAATCTAGAGGATTTCAGTTATTCCGTTTTGAACATTAATAAACTCTGTTTCTGTTAAGTCGCGTTTGGGTCCTCTTTCACCTGCATGACAGAAGGAACCGACCAAGGAATGGACCCAGCGACTTCAGACGCTGTTTACACTGCCGTCAAGATCCAAGGAGCCATGCTCGGCAGACACGAGCAGGAATTGTCTGCTGCTCGCCATGCCGTGGAGAACCTGGCCGCTCAGGTTTCCGACCTCTCTGGACAGTTCCAGAGTCTACGTCTCGTGCCACCTGTTACTTCCTGGCCTGCCGAGCCTCCAGAACCTAGGGTTAATAACCCACCTTGCTACTCCGGGCAGCCCACTGAGTGCCGCTCCTTTCTCACGCAGTGTGAGATTGTGTTCTCTCTCCAACCCAACACATACTCTAGAGAGAGAGCTCGAGTTGCTTACGTCATTTCACTCCTTACTGGCCGGGCTCGAGAATGGGGCACAGCTATCTGGGAGGCAAGGGCTGATTGCTCTAACAAATTCCAGAACTTTAAAGAGGAGATGATTCGGGTTTTTGACCGTTCAGTTTTTGGTGGGGAGGCTTCTAGGGCCCTGGCTTCCTTATGCCAAGGTGAACGGTCCATAACGGATTATTCCATTGAGTTTCGCACTCTTGCTGCCTCTAGTGAGTGGAACGAGCCGGCGCTGCTCGCTCGTTTTCTGGAGGGACTCCACGCAGTGGTTAAGGATGAGATTCTCTCCCGGGAGGTTCCTTCAGATGTGGACTCTTTGATTGCTCTCGCCATCCGCATAGAACGACGGGTAGATCTTCGTCACCGGGCTCGTGGAAGAGAGCTCGCATCAACGGTGTTTCCCTGCTCCGCATCGCAACCATCTCCCTCCTCTGGCTTTGAGACTGAGCCCATGCAGCTGGGAGGGATTCGCATCTCGACTAAGGAGAGGGAACGGAGGATCACCAACCGCCTGTGCCTCTATTGCGGAGTTGCTGGACATTTTGTTAATTCATGTCCAGTAAGAGGCCAGAGCCCATCAGTAAGCGGAGGGCTACTGGTGAGCGCTACTACTCAGGTCCCTTCATCTAGATCTTGTACTACTATGTCGGTCCATCTACGCTGGACCGGTTCGGGTGCTACATGCAGTGCCTTGATTGACTCTGGGGCTGAGGGTTGTTTCATGGACGAAGCATGGGTTCGGAAACATAACATTCCTTTCAGACCGTTAGACAAGCCTACGCCCATGTTTGCCTTAGATGGTAGTCATCTTCCCAGTATCAAATTTGAGACACTACCTTTAACTCTCACAGTATCTGGTAACCACAGTGAGACTATTTCTTTTTGATTTTCCGTTCACCGTTTACACCTGTTGTTTTGGGTCATCCCTGGCTAGTATGTCATAATCCTTCTATTAATTGGTCTAGTAATTCTATCCTATCCTGGAACGTTTCTTGTCATGTGAAGTGTTTAATGTCTGCCATCCCTCCCGTTTCTTCTCTCCCTACTTCTCAGGAGGAACCTGGCGATTTGACAGGAGTGCCGGAGGAATATCATGATCTGCGCACGGTCTTCAGTCGGTCCCGAGCCAACTCCCTTCCTCCTCACCGGTCGTATGATTGTAGTATTGATCTCCTTCCAGGGACCACGCCTCCTCGAGGTAGACTATACTCTCTGTCGGCTCCCGAACGTAAGGCTCTCGAGGATTATTTGTCTGTGTCTCTTGACGCCGGTACCATAGTGCCTTCTTCTTCTCCGGCCGGGGCGGGGTTCTTTTTGTTAAGAAGACGGACGGTACTCTGCGCCCCTGCGTGGATTATCGAGGGCTGAATGACATAACGGTTAAGAATCGTTATCCGCTTCCCCTTATGTCATCAGCCTTCGAGATTCTGCAGGGAGCCAGGTGCTTTACTAAGTTGGACCTTCGTAACGCTTACCATCTCGTGCGCATCAGAGAGGGGGACGAGTGGAAAACGGCGTTTAACACTCCGTTAGGGCATTTTGAGTACCGGGTTCTGCCGTTCGGTCTCGCCAATGCGCCAGCTGTTTTTCAGGCATTAGTTAATGATGTTCTGAGAGACATGCTGAACATTTTTGTTTTTGTCTATCTTGACGATATCCTGATTTTTTCTCCGTCACTCGAGATTCATGTTCAGCACGTTCGACGTGTTCTACAGCGCCTTTTAGAGAATTGTCTCTACGTAAAGGCTGAGAAGTGCTCTTTTCATGTCTCCTCCGTTACTTTTCTCGGTTCCGTTATTTCCGCTGAAGGCATTCAGATGGATTCCGCTAAGGTCCAAGCTGTCAGTGATTGGCCCGTTCCAAGGTCACGTGTCGAGTTGCAGCGCTTTTAGGTTTCGCTAATTTCTATCGGCGTTTCATTCGTAATTTCGGTCAAGTTGCTGCCCCTCTCACAGCTCTTACTTCTGTCAAGACGTGTTTTAAGTGGTCCGGTTCCGCCCAGGGAGCTTTTGATCTTCTAAAAGAACGTTTTACGTCCGCTCCTATCCTCGTTACTCCTGACGTCACTAGACAATTCATTGTCGAGGTTGACGCTTCAGAGGTAGGCGTGGGAGCCATTCTATCCCAGCGCTTCCAGTCTGACGATAAGGTTCATCCGTGCGCTTATTTTTCTCATCGCCTGTCGCCATCTGAGCGCAACTATGATGTGGGTAACCGTGAACTGCTCGCCATCCGCTTAGCCCTAGGCGAATGGCGACAGTGGTTGGAGGGGGCGACCGTTCCTTTTGTCGTTTGGACAGACCATAAGAACCTTGAGTACATCCGTTCTGCCAAACGACTTAATGCCCGTCAAGCTCGTTGGGCGTTGTTTTTCGCTCGTTTCGAGTTTGTGATTTCTTACCGTCCGGGTAGCAAGAACACCAAGCCTGATGCCTTATCCCGTCTGTTTAGTTCTTCTGTGGCTTCTACTGATCCCGAGGGGATTCTTCCTTATGGGCGTGTTGTCGGGTTGACAGTCTGGGGAATTGAAAGACAGGTTAAGCAAGCACTCACGCACACTGCGTCGCCGCGCGCTTGTCCTAGTAACCTCCTTTTCGTTCCTGTTTCCACTCGTCTGGCTGTTCTTCAGTGGGCTCACTCTGCCAAGTTAGCTGGTCATCCCGGTGTTCGAGGCACTCTTGCGTCTATTCGCCAGCGCTTTTGGTGGCCGACTCAGGAGCGTGACACGCGCCGTTTCGTGGCTGCGTGTTCAGACTGCGCGCAGAAGAAGTCTGGTAATTTTTTTTTCTGCTTCTGCTCCTGGTCTTGCTGGGTCTCAGTCTGTTCCCTGCCATCGCATCTCTCCTGTTCTTGTCCCTGCCCTTGCTGTGTCTCAGTCTGTCCCTAGTTCTCATTTTTTTTTTGAGTAGTACCCTAGTTTCCCTTTTTATCGTTTTTCGTTACGGTCCTGAGGAGAGGAGTTGGGTTCTTTCTCGGGACGTGCTGGACCGTTTGATCTATGATTTCCTCCGTTGCCGCCAGTGTTCCTCCTCGAGAGCGCCAGGAGGCGCCGGTGAGTGGGGGTACTGTCATGTTTGTCATTTATTATCTTGTCTTGTCCCTGTGCTTCCCATTCTATTCGTTTCCCTCTGCTGGTCTTATTTGGTTCTTTCCCTCCTTCTAGCCCTCTCTCTCCCCCTCCCTCTCTCACTCTCTCGCTCTCTCTTCTCTCTATCGTTCCGTTCCTGCTCCCAGCTGTTCCTATTCCCCTAATCATCATTTAGTCTTCCCACACCTGTTCCCGATCCTTTCCCCTGATTAGAGTCCCTATTTATTCCTTTGTGTTCCGTTCCTGTGCCGTCGGTTCCTTGTATTGTATTCACCATGCTGTGATTGCGTTTCGCCCTGTCCTGTCGTGTTTTTTGCCGTGATTGTGTATCACCCTGTCCTGTCGTGTTTTGTGCCTTCATCAGACGCTGCGTGTGAGCAGGTGTCTCAGTCGACTACGGCCTGCGCCAACCCGAAGCGACCTGCAGTCTGTGGCCGCTTCTCCAGTTGTTTTCCCCTCTACAAATCTAGAGGATTTCAGTTATTCCGTTTTGAACATTAATAAACTCTGTTTCTGTTAAGTCGCGTTTGGGTCCTCTTTCACCTGCATGACAGTCAAGCTCAACCTCGACAAGATGGAGCTGCACTTCCCCCCGGGGAAGGCCTGCCCATTCAAAGACCTCTCCATCACGGTTGACCCCCACAGTGTCGCCCTCCCAGAGTGCAAAGAACCCTGGTCTACACCCTGTCATTCTCTGCAAACATCAAAGCAGTGACTCGGTCCTGCAGGTTCATGCTGTACAACATCCATAGAGTATGATCCTACTTTACACAGTAAGAGGTGCAGGTCCTAATCCAGGCACTTGTCCTCTCCTGTCTGGACTACTGCAACTCGCTGTTGGCTGGGCTCCCCGCCTGTGCCATCACACCCCTGCAACTTATCTAGAATGATGCAGCCCGCCTGGTTTTCAACCTTCCCAAGTTCTCTCATGTCACCCCGCTCTTCCGCACACTCCACTGGCTTCCAGTCGAAATTCGCATCCACTACAAAACCATGGTGTTTACCTATGGAGCAGCAAAAGGAACTGCCCCTCCCTACCTTCAGGCTATGCTCAAACCCCACATCCCAACCAGAGCACTCCATTCTGCCACATCAGGTTTCTTGGCCCTCCCATTTAGTCCAGTCCAAGCAATTCCTTGTCCTGGTGGAATCAGCATCCCCCTGAAGCTAGGACAGCAGTCACTGCCAATCTTGTGAAAACACACCTCTTGAAACAGTATTTTAAATAATCCATCCTCCTCGCCTTGACCCCCCCTACTTTATTGAGGCAAAATGTACTTTCTTTGCCTGTGGTTGTCCCACCTAGCTATTTTAAGATGAATACACTAACTCTAAATCGCTCTGGATTAGAGCATCTGCTAAATGACTCAAATGTAAATTAAATCCAAACGAAATCGAAATAGTAAATTAGAGAAGCAGGCAAACTGTTTCATTACGTCGGACTTTATAATGACTGGCACCAGAGACATTGAACAATTCTTCACGCTTTTCTGTACATTTTTGAAAATTTGAAAACAAGAATGTCCTATGGTGTAAATTGGTTTAGGCTACAAAGCGAGTGTTTTTCCTCCAGAATTTGAAACCGCCTTTTTATTTTACATAACAGTCAGAAGCAAGCGTATCATCAAGACCTCATCACTCTGAATGGTTTCAAAGGGAGATTGTGGTAACTGAATAATTTTCATAAAACACAAAATTGTATTTCAGTATTATTACCACTCTTTATTTCTTATTTATAATAATACATGTGAAAAATAAAAAATATTGTGGTCGTATAGGGACTGTATTATATATATTTATAATATAGAGATGTTTATTGTCCTTCCCTGTAAAAAAAAAATGGGTCAGTCGACTCCCTGCCGCGAGATGTTTTTGTACTCTGCTACAGAACAGATTCGTGTGGCGCGGGCCTTTAATCGATAGCTTTGCAACAATCTTTCCAAAAGATGGTAGCTCACGGAATTAAAACAATAAAACGAAGAACAAGAACAATTGCCTCTATCCAAACTCGGATATACTAACATTCAAGTAACTTCCTCATAGTTTGAAAGGTGTAGCCTATTTCTTTTTTTCACTACTATTGCTCTCGAAGGTTTACAAGAGCAAGCTCGCGCCAGTCGGATGAATTCGCCAAACCAGGACGAAGATGATGTGCCCGTTAAAGACCCGGCAAAATACGGAGAGTTGGTCATATTGGGGTGAGTAACGGTAGGCTATACGGATACATTGTAGTTCATATCACTGTCTCGAAACTGAGCTAATAGTCGTAGTAGGACACTTAGGCTACCAGTCTACTATGTTAGCCTACTACTAAAAAATGGAAAGGATGACGTGCGAGGCAGTTGAGTTCGGTTCGTTTAGGTCTACACAGAAAAACGTTGTCATTTACTGTGCTGTACAGAAAACGTATTGTTGTTTTGTAACATATTTACCCCACACATTGTGGGATAATTATTATGAAGTTTCAGGAGAACGAGCGCTAAGGACACGTTACAGTAACTTTGTAACACTTTAGGACAGATTTGATACACTGGTGGTTACATCAACAACATATTGTTACTTTGGAACTAATATACACTTTCGCCCAAAGGCGCTGAGCACAGTAGCCTGTGTTACTTTGTAACAGCGCCTGGAGATAATCGTTATAATAAGTAGCCTACTAACGTTACATTGTATCATCATAAGCCCAAACTGAAATTAGTAAGAAGGATGTAGCCTTTTTTTATTCAATGGATGTCTGAGTGGGTGTAAAATCAGCACTCGATTGCATAGGCTGAAAATCTCTGATGTCATACTATTCTGGATCTGTGAAGATCGCAGAATGTGGGACACTGGATGAAACCAAACCAACCGATTAAACTCAGCCTAACATATGCCACCACCATTGATGTGTGTGTATATATAGCTCACTTTTGTGTTTCACATAGGGGAATTAAATCAACAGACACACGTTGGCCTATTGGAGCATTCAAAAATGGCTCATTCATGTAGGCTGAAAACATATTATCCCAACACATACAAGACAGGATGTGCATAAGAGAGAGACAGACATTCAGCGTTTCCATCTCTGCCCAGTCTATAGTCCAGAGGATCAGTGGGTTAACTACTCTCTCATGTGCTCTCTTATACCCACACTTCCGTCCTGCTTCCTGTATACACGCCTGTGATGTGGTGACCCCATAATGCCCCTCTCTTCCCCTCTGCAGCCCTCTTGGACTAGACCATTGCCCAATCCAAAATCAACCCCTTGCCCTGACCCTGGCACAGATCTGAAAGGATTGGATAGGTGTGAACAGTATGGTTAATACAGCTCACTCTCTGTGGGGTGGCAGAAAGCAGATGTTTCCGTCTCTCAGGGATACATTATTTTCAACCTAACTTCTGTTTCCCTTGAAAAATGAGTGTGGGGACTCCGTTCAGGCGTCTTTTTACACATGCTACGTTAGATTAATATATCTAGCCTACCACTTGTCTTCTGATAGGCCAGGGTGGAACTTCTGGCATATTGTATGTACCTCTCCAATGCTCTCAGACCTACACAGATAACACAACAAAAGGGTAGGGGCTAGGGGTTGATACAGTCTTATGTTAACTAACACTCCTGGCTGTAACCGCATTATGCTTTCCCCCTCCAGAGACCGGCGTTCAATCCTTGCATCCTCCCTTCTCACACTTCTCACACTCTTTCCCTCTCGTTTCAGTACTGTCTCAAAAAAGTGTAACAAATATGTAAGGAGATGGCAGTTCCACTCATTTGAAAATAAACTGACTGACTACTAGCTCTAGTAATTGTAGATTGTCTAGTAATTGTAGATAGGTGTTAGTGTTATGGTCAAATCTCCACCTAGCCCCCATGACAATGCTATCCATACATATGCTGCTGACCAATCATGGGCACTTGAATAATGATTAACTGGATGTAGCTAAAGGACAGACAGTGACGGAGAGAAAACAGCCATGGCTGACACAAGGTACTCAGTCTTCAGAATCAGAATACTCCTCTCTTTTGTAGTGAGAATAGGCCTGTAATTACACTGTAATGATTTAGGGAGAGGGAAAGGGGATACCTAGTCAGTTGCAAAACTGAATGCATTCAAACCGAAATGTGTCTTATGCGTTTAACCCAACCCCTCTGAATCAGAGAGGTGCGAGGGGCTATCTTAATCGACATCGCCGTCCAGGGAGCAGTTTTCACTAGCCTAGGTGCGTCCGTTTCTCTCTCAAGCTGATAACAGAGAGACACATCCATGCTTTTATTACAACCAAGCTTGACTACTGTAATGCTCTCCTGTCTGGTCTACGCAAGAAAGCCATTGGTAAACTGCAAAACATACAGAATGCAACAGCACAGGTAATATTATTATTATATTATATATTAGGTACTGACCAAGACCAGACGGAGATCACACATTACACTGGTTTTAAGCTGTTAAGTAGTACAGTCTCGAGTCCAGTCTCAAGACCACATATTGAGTGTCCCGGTCTTGTCTCTGTGTCGACAAGAGGGCTACGGAGAACAAGGCTGACGTTTTACGTATTCCTAACCAATTGTGTTTTTTGTTCATTTCTTTGCATTGTTTGTAACTTATTTTTTTACTTATATTGTACATAATGTTGCTGCTACTGTCTCTTATGACCGAAAATAACTTCTGGACATAAGAACTGCTATTACTCACCATGGACTGTCAGATTCCTCTTTTTTGCTCCTAGTAGCCGGGGACTTTAACGCAGGGAAACTTAAATCTTTCTTACCAAATTTCTATCAGCATGTTAAATGTGCAACCAGAGGGAAAACACTCTGAACCACCTTTACTTCACACACAGAGATGCATACAAAGCTCTCCCTCACCCTCCATTTGGCAAATCTGACCACAATTCTATCCTCCTGATTCCTGCTTACAAGCAAAAATTAAAGCAGGAAGCACCAGTGACTTGATCAATAAAAAAAGTGGTCAGATGAAGCTGATGCTAAGCTACAGGACTGTTTTGCTAGCACAGACTGGAATATGTTCCGGGATTCCTTCAATGACATTGAGGAGTACACCACATCAGTCATTGGCTTCATCAATAAGTGTTATCGACGACGTGGTCCCCACAGTGACCGTACGTACATACCCCCCACAGTGACCGTACGTACATACCCCAACCAGAAGCCATGGATTACAGGCAACATCCGCACTGAGCTAAAGGCTAGAGCTGCCGCTTTCAAGGAGCAGGGCTCTAACCCGGAAGCTTATAATAATATATGCCATTTAGCAGACGCTTTTATCCAAAGCGACTTACAGTCATGTGTGCATACATTCTACGTATGGGTGGTCCCGGGGATCAAACCCACTACCCTGGCGTTACAAGCGCCATGCTCTACCAACTGAGCTACAGAAGGACCATATATAAGAAATTCCTCTATGCCCTCCTACGAACCATCAAACAGGCAAAGCGTCAATACAGGGCTAAGATCGAATCATACTACACCGGCTCCGACGCTCGTCGGATGTGGCAGGGCTTGCAAACCATTACAGGCTACAAAGGGAAGCACTGCCTGGAGCTGCCCAGTGACACGAGCCTACCAGACGAGCTAAAGTACTTAAATGCTCGCTTCGAGGCAAATAACACTGAAACAAGCATGAGATCACCAGCTGTTCTGGACGACTGTGTGATCACGCTCTCCGCAGCCGATGTGAGTTAGACCTTTAAACAGGTCAACATTCATTAGGCCGCAGAGCCAGACGGATTACCAGGACGTGTACTGCGAGCATGTGCTGACCAACTGGCATGTGTCTTCACTGACATTTTCAACCTCTACCTGTCTGAGTCTGTAATACCAACACGTTTTAAGCAGACCACCATTAGTTTCCAAGAACACTAATCAAATCAAATAAAATGTAGTTATGTAGCCTATCTTACATCAGCTGATATATCAAAGTGCTGTACAGAAACCCAGCCTAAAACCCCAAACAGCAAGCAATGCAGGTGTAGAAGCACTGTGGCTAGGAAGAAACCTAGAGAGGAACCAGGCTATGAGGGGTGGCCAGTCCTCTTCTGGCTGTGCCGGGTGGAGATTATAACAGAACATGGCCAAGATGTTCAAATGTTCATGAATGACCAGCATGGTCAAATAATAATAATCACAGTAGTTGTCGAGGTTGCAACAAGTCAGCACCTCAGGAGTAAATGTCAGTTGGCTTTTCATAGCCGAGAGTATCTCTACCGCTCCTGCTGTCTCTAGAGAGTTGAAAACTGCAGGTCTGGGACAGGTAGCACATCCGGTGGACAGGTCAGGGTTCCATAGCCGCAGGCAAAACAGTTGAAACTGGAGCAGCAGCATGTCCAGGTGGACTGGGGACAGCAAGGAGTCATCATTCCAGGTAGTCCTGAAGCATGGTTCTAGGGCTCAGGTCCTCCTAGAGAAAGAAAGAGAGAATTAGAGAGAGCATACTTAAATTAACACAGGACACCGGATAAGACAGGAGAAATACTCCAGATATAACAGACTGACCCTAGCCCCCCGACACAAACTAATGCAGCATAAATACTAGAGGCTGAGACAGGAGGGGTCAGGAGTCACTGTGGCCCCATCCGATGATACCCCCGGACAGGGCCAAACAGGCAAACAAACATGACTGAACAGGCAAACAAACACAACTGAAAGAGATGCAGAAATAAACATTTTGATTGAATCAATTACAAGAATAACCTGTCCCAGAAAGCTGCACCATATGGTGGATCCCTTCCATGGTTATGTTTTATGGGATTTATACCTTTTTTTGTGTGTGAGCAGAGCAGTTCGAATGTAGTTGAGAACTGGAAGCAGAGCTGTGGGTCTAAAACTCCTCTCTCTTCACCAGTACATACCATCATGTTTCTAGTTACAGGCTGATATCTAGCAGTCACTGAGCCTATACGAATTGCCTATGGACAGGAGGGGTCAGGAGACACTGTGGCCCCATCCGATGATACCCCCGGACAGGCCAAACAGGCAGGATATAACCCCACCCACTTTGCCAAAGCACAGCCCCCACACCACTAGAGGGATATCTTCAACCACCAACTTACCATCCCAGACAAGGCCGAGGATAGCCCACAAAGATCTCCGCCGTGGTACAACCCAAGGGGGGGCGCCAACCCTGACAGGAAGGACACGTCAGTGACTCAACCCACTCAAGTGACGCACCCCTCCCAGGGACGGCATGGAAGAGCACCAGTAAGCCAGTGACTCAGCCCCTGTAATAGGGTTAGGTAACCTGTCTAAATGACGACCGACCCATAGCACTCATGTCAGTAGCCATGAAGTGCTTTGAAAGGCTGGTCATGGCTCATATCAACACCATTATCCCAGAAACCCTAGAACCACTCCAATTTGCATACCACCCTAACAGATCCACAGATGATGCAATCTCTTGGGGCAGCAGGGTAGCCTAGTGGTAGGAGCGTTGGACTAGTAATCGAAAGGTTGCAAGTTCGAATCCCTGAGCTGACAAGGTACAAATCTGTCGTTCTGCCCCTGAACAGGCAGTTAACCCACTGTTCCTAGGCCGTCATTGAAAATAAGAATTTGTTCTTAACTGACTTGCCTAGTAAAATAAAGGTAAAATCACATTTTAAAATATTGCACTCCACACTGCCCTTTTCCACCAGGACAATGCTATTCATTGACTACAGCTCAGCGTTCAACACTATAGTGCCCTCAAAGCTCATCAATAAGCTAAGGACCCTGGGACTAAACACCTCCCTCTGCAACTGGATCCTGAACTTCCTGACGGGACGCCCCCAGGTGGTAAGGGTAGCTAACAACACATCTGCCACGCTGATCCTCAACACAGGGGCCCCTCAGGAGTATGTGTTCAGTCCCTCCTGTACTCCCTGTACACTCATGACTGCACGGCCAGGCGCGACTCCAACACCATCATTAAGTTTGCCATTGACACAACAGTGGTAGGCCTGATCACCGACCATGACGAAACAGTCTATAGGGAGGATGTCAAAGACCTGGCCGTGTGGTGCCAGGACAACAACCTCACCCACACCGTGATCAAGACAAAGGAGATGATTGTGGAATACAGGAAAAAGAGGTCAGAGCACGCCCCCGTTTTCATTGACGGGACTGTAGTGGAGCAGGTTCAAGTTCCTTGGTGTCCACATCACCAACAAACTAACATGGTCCATGCATCAAGACAGTCGTGAAGAGGGTATGACAAAACATCAGGAGACTGAAAAGATTTGGCATGGGTCCCCATATCCTCAAAAGGTTCTACACCTGCACCGTTGAGACTGACTGGTTGCATCAATGCCTGGTATGGCAACTGCTCGGCCTCTGCGCACAAGGCACTACAGAGGGTAGTGCTTACAGCCCAGAGCATCACTGGGGCCAAGCTTCCTGCCATCCAGGACCTCTATAGCAGGCAGTGTCAGGGGAAGGCCCTAAAAATTATCAAGGACTCAAGCCACCATAGTCATAGACTGTTCTCTCTGCAACCGCAAGGCAAGTGCTACTGGAGAGCCAAGTCTAGGTCCAAGAGGCTTCTAAACAGCTTCTACCCCAAGCCATAAGACTCCTGAACATGTAATGAAATGGCCACCCAGACTATTTGTATTGCCCCCTCCCCCCCTCTTTTACACCGCTGCTACTCTCTTTTGTTATCATCTATGCATAGTCACTTTAATAACTCTACCTACATGTACATATTACCTCAACTTACCGGTGTCCCCGCACATTGACTCTGTACCCTTACCCCCCCCCCCCCGTATATAGTCTCGCTATTATTTTACTGCTGCTCTTTAATTACTTGTTGCTTTTATTTCTTATTCATATTTTTTTAACTGCAGTGTTGGTTAGGGACTCATAAGTAAGCATTTCACTGTATGGTCTACACCTCGGCGCATGTGACTAATAAAATTAGATATGATTTGAATACATTTGTACTCATTTCTTCCCGAGACGAGCAGAGTAAAAAAGCTCTTATTAGCTTCCATTCCGTCAGCGCATCAAATTTGTGCATTAAAAAAAATAATCTGGAAAAACTCATACAGGGTGCCTTTCCTTCGCTGGGCAGGCCAATTGGGAACTTTTTGGCAAAATCTGTGTATACCCACTTCTCCAGCCTGGAAGGTTGACACGTTGGGCCAATAACCAAAAGGTTACTTAATGACAAGGTAAAAAATCTGTCATTCTGCCCCCGAGCAAGGCAGTTAACCCACTGTTCTCTGGGTGCTGACGACGTGGCTGTCGATTAACTTCTTTGGGACCGGGGGCAGTATTTTCACGTCCGGATGAAAAGCGTGTCCAAAGTAAACAGCCTGCTACTCAGACCCAGACGCTAAGATATGCATACACTCTAAAGTTTCTAAAACTGTTTGAATCATGTCTGTGGGTATAACCAAACTTATTTGGCAGGCGAAACCCTGCAAAAACCCTTTGTTTTGAGTTCACTCTTTTCAATGGGTTTTCATTGAGTTTTCATTGGGAATCCAGATTTCTAATCCACTTTCCTGTAGTTCCTATCGCTTCCACTGGATGTCAGCAGTCTTTAGAAATTGGTTGAGGTTTTTCCTTTCAGAAATTAAGAAGTAACACTTTTCAGAATGAGGCTCGAGGGAAGTGTACTCTTTGTTAGAGGCGCATGACCTGAAAGCACGCTCCACTTTGTTTTCCTCCGGTCTACAATTTGATCGATTATTAACGTTTAAAAATACCTAAAGTTGTATTACAAAAGTAGTTTGAAATATTTTGGCAAAGTTTATAGGCAACTTTTGAAATGCTTTGTAGTGACGTTGTGTTTTGGAAAGCAGTTTTTTTCCGGATCAAACTTGCTTTATAAATGGACATTATGGGTATACATGGACGGAATTAATTTAAAAAAGGACCAATTGTGATGTTTATGGGACATATTGGAGTGCCAACAAAGAAGCTCGTCAAAGGTAATGCATGTTTTATATTTTATTTCAGCGTTTTGTGTAGTGCCGGTTACGCTAATTATTTTGTTTACAACTCGTTGTGGTGGTTCAGGGGGGTGCATGCTATCAGATAGTAGCTTCTCATGCTTTCACCGAAAAGCATTTTAAAAATCTGACATGTTGGCTGGATTCACAACGAGTGTAGCTTTAATTGAGTACCCTGCATGTGTGATTTAATGAAAGTTTGAGTTTTATTGCGTTTTATTTGAATTTGTCGCTATGCATTTTCCGAGGCTATTGGCCACTTGAGACGCTAGCGTCTCACTATCCCTAAGAGGTTTTAACAGGCTAACCAGCTCTGCTACGGTGAGTAAAATAAGATGTTCTCTCATTTGTGTCTGGCAGTAGTTTGCTAGCTAGCTAGCTAGAAAGCTAGCCAACTTTAGCCAGTTAGCTTGGGTGCTTGGTTGGGACAAGCATGCATTGGCAGGCAAGCTGCAGAATAAGTTTCAAAATGTAAGAGGACTCCCGTGGTGTTTACATATTTGCAGAAATTCATTCAGGTGGCTTTTGGCGAATGCGTTCTAATGATCTAAAGTTGCGCTGTTGCAACTTCCTGTAAAGGCCAGTTCAAAGCGAATGTTAGCAGGCCCATGTGGCAAATGGCTTGTTTGTATAAAGGCCTACTGTTGCTCTGATTGGCAATAGCGCACCAGTCTGTGTAGACTCAGGTCCTGGACAAGACAGATGTTTTTATTCTGATTTTATTTACTGCAGTGTCTATTAATTGTCCAAACGCACGGACGCTTTCCCACTCTATATTGTTAAAGAATTTTAACAAACATTCTAAGAATTTATGAAATTGTGAAAATGACCATATCTATGTGGTCGCTTGTCAGATAATGTTTTTAAGAAGTGCCATATTCTTCCTGGAAGTGTATATGAACAGATATTAATAAGATGTCATGTTGCTGAAATGCTGTCAGTTCCACTTTAAATGCAACAATGTTTCACACCCAAGTTATTTTCAAACAGATGGGTAAAGGCAAGCACGCTGCAATAAAAAAACACCGTTCCACTCACCAGGTGATGATCATTTGAAACGTAACTTCTTGTTGAACGTTATTCTTGAAAATTAAGAAGCTAAAAAAATTTGCAACAACATCATCTTCAATAACACCTGCTGCAGCCCCTGCAAACTAGTCGACAACAAAAGCTAGCTAGCTAGACCGTGGGAAAACTACTGCTGGCTTTTGCTGTCGTGACCTGTTGGCCTTTAAGAATTCAGAGGTTTCCATAGGTTTTTGTTAATGGTTCCACCCATTCAGTCAAAATGTGATTGGTTGATTCTAATGTCACGCCAAAATTTTGCCCAGATACAGTTGAATGGCAGATGGCTTTATCTAGCTTATGATGGCCTAGCCAATGGCTGACTTGGATATCTAAAACTCAGCAAAAAAATAAACGTCCCTTTTTCAGGACCCTGTCTTTGAAAGGTAATTAATAAAAATCCAAATAACTTAACAGATCTTAATTTTAAAAGGTTTATACACTGTTTCCCATGCTTGTTCAATGAACCATGAACAATTAATGAACATGCACCTGTGGAATGGCCGTTAAGACACTAACAGTTTACAGACTGTAGGCAATTAAGGTCACAGTTATGAAAACTTAGGACACTAAAGAGACATTTCTACTGACTCTGAAAAACACCAAAAGAAAGATGCCCAGAGTCTTTGCTCATCTGCGTGAATGTGCCTTAGGCATGCTTCAAGGAGGCATGAGGACTGCAGATGTGGCTAGGACAATAAATTGCAATGTCCGTACTGTGAGACGCCTAAGACAGCGCCACAGGGAGACAGGACAAACAGCTGATTTTCCTTGCAGTGGCAGACCACGTGTAACAACACGTGTGGGTGGGACAGGTACAGGTATAGGATGGCAACAACAACTGTCCGAGTTACACCAGGAATGCACAATAGTTTGAGAGAGGCTGGACTGAGGGCTTGTAGGCCTGTTGTAAGGCAGGTTCTCACCAGACATCACCGTCGCTGGACCAGACAGGACTGCCAAAAAGTGCCACTGGCGAGTCGCGGTTTTGTCTCACCAGGGGTGATGGTCAAATTCACGTTTATTGTTGTTGGAAAGAGCGTTACACCGAGGCCTGTACTCTAGAGCGGGGTTGATTTAGAGGTGGAGGATCCGTCATGGTCTGGGGCAGTGTATCACCGGACTGAGCTTGTTGTCATTGCTGACAATCTCAATGCTGTGCGTTACAGGGAAGACATCCTTCTCCCTCATGTGGTACCCTTCCTGCAGGCTCATCCTGACATGACCCTCCAGCATGACAATGCCACCAGCCATACTGCTCGTTCTGTGCGTGATTTCCTGCAGGACAGGAATGTCAGTGTTGTGCCATGGCCAGTGAAGAGCCCGGATCTCAATCCTATTGAGTACATTTGTTGGATCGGAGGGAGAGGGTTAGGGTCAGAAATATCCGGGAACTTGCAGATGCCTTGGTGGAAGAGTGGGGTAACATCTCAAAGCAAGAACTGGCAAATCTGGTGCAGTCCATGAGGAGGAGATGCACTGCAGTACTTAGTATCTGGTGTGGCCACCAGCTGCATTGACTGTTACTTTTGATTTTGACCCCCTCCCTTTGTTCAGGGACACATTATTCCATTTCTGTTCGTCACATCTCCTTGGAACACATGTTAAGTTTGCTGAAAATAAACACAGTTGACAGTGAGATGATGTTTTCTTTTTAGCTGAGTTTAGATTAGATCTCCACAGAGACCAGCAAAGAACTGCTGATTGGACTTTTTTCTTCCTCTTTTTCTCTTTCTCTTCAGTGTTAACCCCCGGGATTAAATCAGAACATCTTTGAAAATAACATAATTATTATCATTAATATATTGTTATAATCATTATTTTTTAAATCCTTAGCCCTTCTCTGAAGATGTAGATCCATTGTTTACCATTGTGTTTGGGTTAGTAATAATTTGTAGAGCGGCTCTATTTTCCTTCAGCATGCCCGTTTGCACTATTTTGAATGTCTAAAGAATCTATATGTTCTGAAATACTTGACATTTTCAACTCTTATGGTGCTGATTTGATAAAATTACAATCATGATCTTGAATTGGACTCACATTTTTCTGGTCTGCGTGACTCGGCTTCGAACCCTTTTCCCCGTCCCAGTCACGGTGTGGTTTTAAGGTCTATGCACTGGCTGCCAGTGAGTTTTCAAATTAATTAAAGATGATTCTATTGGTTTTTAAATCAATCCATGAATGTGCACCCCAATAAATGTTAGACATGCTATTAGGTTATGTACCCAATAAGTCCCTCCAGGTCCTCTGGCACTGGCCTTTTAACTATCCCATAGCCTAGGACCAAGAGGCAAGGAGAGGCAGCCTTTAGTTATTATGCCCCAGGCTCTGGAATTGCCTGCCCGAGAAGCGGAGGGGGGCTGAAACTGTGGACACATTTTCTTAGCTATGCCTTTCCATAGTGTGCTTTTTAGTTGTTCAATTTGTCATAGTTAATTTTTTATATTATGTTTGCTCTGTAGTAAATATTTCAGCTTGTCTTTTCGTTGTTTTTTTGTTTGTTTTTGTTTTCCTGTAAAGCACATTGCGTTGCATTCCATGTTTGAATTGTGCTGTATAAATAAATATTAATTTGATTATATCCTGCTGCGATGGAATGATTTGCCAGGTACACCTTAAGGATCACATGCTCTGCAGTCTCTGCCTGTCTATCTCAGTGCAGGGCATGTGAGGTGATGTGATGTCGGTTCTGCAGTGAGTCCCTGTCTGTCTGCTATCTCTCCTTCATTACCTTAGTTACACTGGGCTGAGTGGGCTCGGTGTGCTAGCCTGTGTCTTCTCTTTCTCTCTCACACTTAACGGTTTGGGTCTCACTGGCGTCCCTTCTGGATGGTTAAGCATTGTACCTGTACTACCATTACTGTACCTCAATCTCATCTCCTAAAGTTAGCATTTTCTTCTCATTTAACTTCTCAAAGTATTACCATACAAGACTTTGCTGCTATCGCTTGCCTTTCTCTCAGCAGAGGGAGTGAATATTTCATATTGTGTACAATGTGCTGCCGAGGTGTGTGACGCTGTCGGACCAGAACTGGCCAAGTCAAATGTATCTCATCGCATCTCAACCCTCATCTTTTTGGCTGCGGTCCAAACACTTAAAAGCCACCCTATCCCTTCAGCCTCAAATGAAGTGGACACTTAATGATGATGACATATCATTACATTTGCCGAGTTTACACTTGCAGGGCAAGCGGCGAGGGAGGACGGAATGATTTTTAAATTGACCACCCTTAGCCGGAAATTCGTCACTGGTTCATCCTGCGATGATTGTGTTTTCAGCCACCGGTAGCTTGTGGGTGCTTTATATGCACAACAGTCAATTATGAGTGCATGTCTACTTATATTAAATATGTAATTATTAATATACGCCTACTGTACGATAGCTATCAAGTTAATTAGCTAGCTAATGTTAGCCTGCCTAGCTGGAAAAGAAGAGAAATGTTTTATTTCCACATTTTCCAAACAAAAACATATTTACTTTTTCCGAGACATGTTTGTGCCGTCATGTGCATTTAGTAGTACCATATCTATTTTATTTACATTCATTTTTACTTGCATTAGTGTTATGTCTTTGGCTATGCCGGATTAAGTGATATGACATGCTATTCTATAAAATCCTTTCTCTATAATTAATATTACCTGATTGAGCTAATCATGTAAATGTAATTAACTAGAAAGTCAGGGCACCAGGAAATAATAATTATAGAGCAGTTATCTTCCGAAGAAACTCTTAAAGATCTAATAATATTTTACACCAATAGCAGTCAATATTAATCATCACCTTATTTCAGTCTCATCTGAAAGTTGTAAATTCTTGGTTATCTTCACGAACCCTGGCTAACAAGTTGAATCAGCAATACAAATTGGGTTTAATGATTTATTTACTAAATACAAATAATGTCATGAAGGAAAACGTCCCTAGCGGACGGAACAGATATGACCGAGGAACAAAGGGAGAAGCTATGTCTCTATCTAGGTAGCTACTCTATTGTAAATGCAAAATCTTATGCATTCTAAATCACCGCCCATTTGGAAAAGGAAAATGCAATAAATATTTACTCTGAGCTGCGCTTCAATAGGTTGGTGGTAGATGGAAGGTCGTGTTGCCCAACAGAGTCCTTTGAAGAGTGTCTTTGGTGGTGGATGGAAGGCCGTGTTGCCCAACGGAGTCCTTTGTCCTTTGAAGAGTGACTCTGGTGGTGAAGGGGATACGTTGTAGTGTCGTCGTTGTGTGGTAGATGGAATACTCTGTCCGTCCTTTCCTAGCCCACGTTTACAGCGGCCGCTGCGAACTCAACGGCTAGGAGGTATCACTTCTGTAGCGAATAAGAGTTCAAAGTTCATACCATTCGCAACCAAAGCTCACGCTGAGGTTTGTTTTGTTCTGTAGTTATTATCTGAATCCTTCTGACATCGGACCGTCGTCCTAATGTACCCGGAACAGAAGGTTGCATTTTCGTAAAGTGCTTATATAGTGGAGGGAGAGAAGGGTGTGTTTCATAGTTTATAACCCATGTCTCTTCACAGAGCAGGCCACTGATTGAGCAGAGCTCTAATCTTATGAAAACCAAATTCTCTCATTTGGAAGCTAAAATTACATTTAATCTTTTCACAAATAGTTTTATTTAAATTGCATTTAAATTGCACAACAATTCCATGTGAATCTGATAACTATAATGTGTAGACTTTCCCAGATACAGTTTGTCATCCTGTCATCAGTCATAATGTCTCAGATGACAACCGAACTGACATCATATTTATTAAGTACCGACGCATATTTTCAACTGGTTCTATTACCGAAATATGGTTCCTTTCCCTCCACTTGTTTGATGTTCCCAGACTCTCTATGTTTAACAAAGGCTATTCAAGAGTCCCTCAGTAGTCAGAGAGAGGGAAGGGAGAAAGGTATTTATGGGGGGGGTGTCATAAACCTTACCCACAGACCAACGTCATGACACTAGTATGTTGACTCCCCCACTCATGTTGTTTTTAAGTTTACACTGACTTTTCTTAGCAGATGTACAATCGTCGCAAATTGAATTATGGGGAGTTTCAGGCCCCGGAGTGAACATTATTGTGCACTCGCAAAGCCGACTAAAAACGAGGACTGAGGGGCTTACGTTGAAAACGTCCCTTGCTTGGCTAGTCATTTGGACCGCCCTCCAAGATGGTGACGGGGATTCCCTCAAGGGCATAAGGCAAGGGTAAGTGGACGAGGGTGTGTCTTTTTAAGTGTTTGGACCGCAGTCTTTCTGTATCCCTCTTCATGACCTTTGCCCTGTTCTCCTTCTGCCCCCCCCTCTCCCTCATGTCCACACTTTCTTTCTGCCCTCTCTCCCTATATTTCTCGGCCCTCTCTTCCTGCTCTGTCTCTTTCTGGTATATTTCTCCTCTTTCTGCCCTCTCCCTGTCCTCTTCCTCCTCTCCCTTCTCCCTCAGCTCTGTCCTAATGTGACACAGGGTAATTGTACAGGTAGCAGTGTGTTCCCTTCAGCTTTCTTCTCCTCAGATCTCATGACAGGGCCGCCCTATTCTAACACTGGGAAATGGAAAGATATTGGTTTGTCTGGTCTGGTCTAACACTGGGAAAGGGAACGATCTTGGCTTTTCTAGTCAGGTCTGGTTTAGAACTTAAATTATTCTAATCGTCCAGGAAGAGTAGCTACAGCTTAGGGATGGAGGGAGAAAGAGCGGGAGAGTTGATTTGGAAGCAGAGTTGATGTCCCCTCACAAAGGGCTTTGTGCCCACAGGGCATCATCTGAATAGTCTTTAATAGGTACAATACCGCTGATTAGCTGAAAGCTAAAACCAGCATGCGGCCCTGTCTGTGAACTCCTTGCATGACAGTGCAGCTCCACTCTGTTGCCCAGGAAGCTAGAGACGAGACACAAAGAGTTTAGGTTTGAACAATCAGCTGAGATGTCAGCACCGTTCCACTTAGGCTAACGCTTACTCATCCACTCTTTCTCTTTCCATCTCTTGCTTGCTTACACACACACACACACACACACACACACACACACACACACACACACACACACACACACACACACACACGCACACGCACACGCACACGCACACGCACACGCACACACGCACACACACACACTGAATACAGTTTAATTGGTATTTCAGTGTAAAGAGGGTTCACACAGTAACCGCACTATTCTAAGCTGCCTGTCAGTGAATTGGGCTCATGTTGTACTTACCAATGGATGAGCAGGCAGTTGTACAATACATTAGTTGTCTGTGAGGAATGAGTGGTGGGTGTGATAGGCTAGCATAATAAAAGTGATGTTTAATTATGTGGCAAAGTATGCCTACAGGCATCCAACTGCCAAAACAAAAGAGCCTAATGATCAGTATTGATTTGCGATATCAACTGTCTTCAATGATCACATGAGGTGAATGGGATACATGGGGTATTCCCTTCTGCTAATTATGTAGCCTCTCTGTGTACTTGTTTTTGTGGTCTCTGTAGGTACAATGGTTCTCTGCCCAGTGGGGACAGGGGGAGGAGGAAGAGCCGCTTCGCTCTGTACCGGAGGACCAAGGCCAACGGAGTCAAACCCAGCACTGTTCACATCCTCAACACACCACACGACAGCAAGGTGTGTGTGTGATGTTACCATAGTCTTCCTATGGTGGGAAATTCTGTTCTCATGGTAACCTACAGTAAGAGTGGACAGGGTAAAAGGATTATTGCTGTGTCTGTGTCCGTGTGTGATTGCAGGCAGTCCACAGCAGAGGGCAGCACAGCATCTCCTTCACTCTGTCCCGCAACCAGACAGTGGTGGTGGAGTACTGCCATGACAACGACACTGACATGTTCCAGGTAAACACCACAACAAAATACCAGAATGATGCCAGCTTATCTAGAGAACACTGAGTTCTTTGTCTTCCATAACCAGGAAGAACAGAAAGAGGTGTTGCTACCACTTTCCCTTTTTGAATAGATAATTGAAGGACTTGGTTATTAATTATTGCTTCTGCTATGTGTATACCACGTCCTCCAGAGTTTCTATTGGATGCTTAATTTTGACTCGGATGCTGGGTATACTCTGAACCATCAATGGGCTTGGCAATCCCACACCAAACCCCTTACTGTACTGAAAGAACCACGTCACACATTACAACCGCAGGGGAACGTGATGAAGATTCAGTTCTGAAAAGATGTCTGTTGGTGGCCAGCTGAGAACAGGGACCCAGATACATTCAAAGCATGGAGAGGGGTGTAGAACTATAAATACATGTACTTGTATCTTAAGTGTTTTATCACAGGTGGTTAATTTAATATGAGTAACTACACACAGCTTGAAAATAAATGTTGCTGGATGTTACTGCTATTTTTGTGTGAAAGATAAAGTATTGGTAAGTCATAAGCACAACAGGATCCTTCAAGTCCTGGAATAATTAACAAGCTAAAGAAAAGCTCAAATCATCAATAAAACGAAAGTCATGACTTGACATAAAATATTACTTTTAGCTACTAGTAGAGCAAAGGGCCTTAAAATTGCTTTCCAATAGAACCCTGTTCTGAACACAATAAAGATCCCATGTAATGTTTCTCTCCGTCTCACTCGTTTCCCTGCAGATTGGGCGCTCCACAGAAAGTCCAATAGACTTTGTTGTGACGGACACTTCAGGAGAGGGGAAGGAGGGTGAGGACCCCTCGGTGGCCCCCAGCACC
>NC_060186.1:65040744-65068244 GCF_021184085.1 Oncorhynchus gorbuscha | reverse complement strand
CTGACCAGACAGAGTCTCCATACTGCTACTGACCAGACAGAGTCTCCATACTGCTACTGGCCAGACAAAATCTCTATACTGCTACTGACCAGACAGAGTCTCCATACTGCTACTGACCAGACAGAGTCTCCATACTGCTACTGACCAGACAGAGTCTCCATACTGCTACTGGCCAGACAAAATCTCTATACTGCTACTGACCAGACAGAGTCTCCATACTGCTACTGACCAGACAGAGTCTCCATACTGCTACTGACCAGACAGAGTCTCCATACTGCTACTGGCCAGACAGAGTCTCCATACTGCTACTGGCCAGACAGAGTCTCCATACTGCTACTGACCAGACAGAGTCTCCATACTGCTACTGACCAGACAGAGTCTCCATACTGCTACTGGCCAGACAGAGTCTCCATACTGCTACTGGCCAGACAGAGTCTCCATACTGCTACTGGCCAGACAGAGTCTCCATACTGCTACTGACCAGACAGAGTCTCCATACTGCTACTGACCAGACAGAGTCTCCATACTGCTACTGACCAGACAGAGTCTCCATACTGCTGCTGACCAGACAGAGTCTCCATACTGCTACTGGCCAGACAGAGTCTCCATACTGCTACTGACCAGACAGAGTCTCCATACTGCTACTGACCAGACAGAGTCTCCATACTGCTACTGACCAGACAGAGTCTCCATACTACTACTGACCAGACAGAGTCTCCATACTGCTACTGGCCAGACAGAGTCTCCATACTGCTACTGACCAGACAGAGTCTCCATACTGCTACTGACCAGACAGAGTCTCCATACTGCTACTGACCAGACAGAGTCTCCATACTGCTACTGACCAGACAGAGTCTCCATACTGCTACTGACCAGACAGAGTCTCCATACTGCTACTGACCAGACAGAGTCTCCATACTGCTACTGACCAGACAGAGTCTCCATACTGCTACTGACCAGACAGAGTCTCCATACTGCTACTGGCCAGACAGAGTCTCCATACTGCTACTGACCAGACAGAGTCTCCATACTACTACTGACCAGACAGAGTCTCCATACTACTACTGACCAGACAGAGTCTCCATACTGCTACTGACCAGACAGAGTCTCCATACTGCTACTGACCAGACAGAGTCTCCATACTACTACTGACCAGACAGAGTCTCCATACTGCTACTGACCAGACAGAGTCTCCATACTGCTACTGACCAGACAGAGTCTCTATACTGCTACTGACCAGACAGAGTCTCCATACTACTACTGACCAGACAGAGTCTCCATACTGCTACTGACCAGACAGAGTCTCCATACTACTACTGACCAGACAGAGTCTCCATACTGCTACTGACCAGACAGAGTCTCTATACTACTACTGACCAGACAGAGTCTCCATACTACTACTGACCAGACAGAGTCTCCATACTGCTACTGACCAGACAGAGTCTCCATACTACTACTGACCAGACAGAGTCTCCATACTGCTACTGACCAGACAGAGTCTCCATACTACTACTGACCAGACAGAGTCTCCATACTACTACTGACCAGACAGAGTCTCCATACTGCTACTGACCAGACAGAGTCTCTATACTACTACTGACCAGACAGAGTCTCCATACTGCTACTGACCAGACAGAGTCTCCATACTGCTACTGACCAGACAGAGTCTCCATACTGCTACTGACCAGACAGAGTCTCCATACTGCTACTGACCAGACAGAGTCTCCATACTGCTACTGACCAGACAGAGTCTCTATACTACTACTGACCAGACAGAGTCTCCATACTGCTACTGACCAGACAGAGTCTCCATACTGCTACATCATCTTTGATAATGAGTTTTTAATCACACACACACACTTCACTCGCTCTGAGACCTTGAAGCCGCGGCCCTTGCAGAACAAGGGGAACCACTACTCAACAGTTTACATCCTAACACAACCATCAACATAATGAAAATCCACTCAACTCCGGTCAACCAACCATAACATATCAACAGTATTCACAACAGCCAGCTGTCTGTCTGTCTGTCTGTCTGTCTGTCTGTCTGTCTGTCTGTCTGTCTGTCTGTCTGTCTGTCTGTCTGTCTGTCTGTCTGTCTGTCTGTCTGTCTGTCTGTCTGTCTGTCTGTCTGTCTGTCTGTCTGTCTGTCTGTCTGTCTGTCTGTCTGTCTGTCTGTCTGTCTGTCTGTCTGTCTGTCTGTCTGTCTGTCTGTCTGTCTGTCTGTCTGTCTGTCTGTCTGTCTGTCTGTCTGTTAAACACATATATACACATCACACATACATTCTATGACATATTTATAACACAGACACACAAACAGACAATCCAGTGAGAGTGTGAGAGATAGCCAGCAGTAGTACCTTCAGGACATATTAAAGAGGAAGAATTGGCTGTGGCAGACACAGAAGCACTGGCAGACCCACTCTCTGCTCACCATAGTTCGCCCTCTCTCCTCCATCTCCTCCTCCTCTGTCTCTCACACCTGTCCAGATACCTCCCCTCTGCCTCCCCCATACCTCCCCCTCGTCTCCAGTGTCATCCCCAGTAACCTACAACACTAAGCAGCAGCAGGAGAGTGCAGGGTAGTTCATCTTTAACAAGCTTCCAGAAGACTGAAGACAGAGAGACGAGCTGGGTGGATCCATAGACATCCAGAACACCAGGGGTCATTGAGATCAGGGAGGCTGTCTACACCAGGGGTCATTGAGATCAGGGAGGCTGTCTACACCAGGGGTCACTAAGATCAGGGAGGCTGTCTACACCAGGGGTCACTGAGATTAGGGAGGCTGTCTACACCAGGGGTCATTGAGATCAGGGAGGCTGTCTACACCAGGGGTCACTGAGATCAGGGAGGCTGTCTACACCAGGGGTCACTGAGATCAGGGAGGCTGTCTACACCAGGGGTCATTGAGATCAGGGAGGCTGTCTACACCAGGGGTCACTGAGATCAGGGAGGCTGTCTACACTAGGCCTCCAGAACACCAGGGGTCACTGAGATCAGGGAGGCTGTCTACACCAGGGGTCACTGAGATCAGGGAGGCTGTCTACACCAGGGGTCACTGAGATCAGGGAGGCTGACTACACCAGGGGTCATTGAGATCAGGGAGGCTGTCTACACCAGGGGTCACTGAGATCAGGGAGGCTGTCTACACCAGGCCTCCAGAACACCAGGGGTCACTGAGATCAGGGAGGCTGTCTACACCAGGCCTCCAGAACACCAGGGGTCACTGAGATCAGGGAGGCTGTCTACACCAGGCCCCCAGAACACCAGGGGTCACTGAGATCAGGGAGGCTGTCTACACCAGGGGTCACTGACATCAGGGAGGCGGTCTACACCAGGCCTCCAGAACACCAGGGGTCACTGAGATCAGGGAGGCTGTCTACACCAGGCCCCCAGAACACCAGGGGTCACTGAGATCAGGGAGGCTGTCTACACCAGGGGTCACTGAGATCAGGGAGGCTGTCTACACCAGGCCTCCAGAACACCAGGGGTCACTGAGATCAGGGAGGCTGTCTACACCAGGCCCCCAGAACACCAGGGGTCACTGAGATCAGGGAGGCTGTCTACACCAGGGGTCACTGACATCAGGGAGGCGGTCTACACCAGGCCTCCAGAACACCAGGGGTCACTGAGATCAGGGAGGCTGTCTCCACCAGGGGTCACTGAGATCAGGGAGGCTGTCTACACCAGGCCTCCAGAACTCCAGGGGTCATTGAGATCAGGGAGGCTGTCTACACTAGGCCTGCAGAACACCAGGGGTCACTGAGATCAGGAAGGGGGCCTCATTTGTCAATTGTGTGCAAATGTCTTACTAAATCCGGGCATACGTTGAGATTCTAGGATTCGCATGCGGCAGAAATTATTGTGATTTAACAAACTGTCGCACGCAACATATAGGCATGTTTTCATTGATAAGTCTGAGCCATATTATACTTGTGCAGTGGTTAAGGCGCGCTACAACCCAGCCTGGAAAACGCCCTCCATCCACCTTTTATGCTAACAAAAACACCCTCATTTGCTGTAGGCCATGATTTGGAAATGTTGGAACTGGGCCATGTCCGTTTCTAAAAGAAAGCGGAATATCAAATTTGATTACATTTCTGCCCAGGTGTGGGCAGAATGTTTTAATCTTTTTCAGCTACTTTTTTGAACTAAAAATGCATGCCGCCTATAGCGAGTGCTAAACACTGCCAGCGCATTCTGTAAGATTGATTGATTGTCTATTGAACGATTTAAGAGTAAATGCTGCCATTCAGCCTGCAATTCTCTGCAAAAGATGAATTGTTGTTCAATATTTTGTCTATCAATGCATGATTGTGTCCTGAAACAGGTTACTATGTCCAGCTTCTATTGAACAGTAATACTGTAGTCTACCCATACTGACATACTGACATACTGACAGTGTCTCCTGACCCCTCCTGTCTCAGCCTCCAGCCTCCAGTATTTATGCTGCAGTAGTTTGTGTCGGGGGGCTAGGGTCAGTTTGTTATATCTGGAGTACTTCTCCTGTCCTATTCGGTGTCCTGTGTGAATTTTAGTGTGCTCTCTCTAATTCTCTCTTTCTCTCTTTCTTTCTCGGAGGACCTGAGCCCTAGGACCATGCCTCAGGACTACCTGACATGATGACTCCTTGCTGTTCCCAGTCCACCTGGCCGTGCTGCTGCTCCAGTTTCAACTGTTCTGCCTTATTATTATTTGACCATGCTGGTGATTTATGAACATTTGAACATTTTGGCCATGTTCTGTTATAATCTCCACCCGGCACAGCCAGAAGAGGACTGGCCACCCCACATAGCCTGGTTCCTCTCTAGGTTTCTTCCTAGATTTTTGCCTTTCTAGGGAGTTTTTCCTAGCCACCGTGCTTCTACACCTGCATTGCTTGCTGTTTGGGGTTTTAGACTGGGTTTCTGTACAGCACTTTGAGATATCAGCTGATGTACGAAGGGCTATGTAAATACATTTGATTTGATTTGATTTGACACAGGCTACAAGTCTATTTACCAGTCATGTCAGAAAAGGAGAGACACACCCTGAAACATGACATTGATTTAGGTCTATGTAATAAAAACAAAATCATTTTGTTTGGTGACATGATGCTATGCGATCTACTAATTAATGGCAAATGCATCTGTTTAATCATTCAAATTTTCATTAGCCTACCATTATTATAATTCCCGGGATTCAAACACCTCCATTTCCACCAAAATAACAATATTTGCTTCCAATACAGTTGATCAACCACTAGAAGTTGAGCGTGCGCATGATCTAAGATTTGCGCAGAGATACGCACCTTTGATAAATGAGGCCCCAGGCCTCCAGAACATCAGGGAGCAGACGTGAGGAATAGTGAGTGGTAAGGTGAGGTGCTGTGAAGCTCAGGCCCAATTCCAAATTAACCCCTGACACCCTAAACACGATACTGAAACCTAATCCCTACACCCCGGCCTACTCCATCAACACCTGTATTGATGGAGGAGGTTTGAATAGGTGTAACCAATATGGCTATTACCATATACCTTACAGCACAGCTATCTAATCCTCTTAGAGCTCATCACATGGGACCTGCTCTTTGGCAGTTCAGTCAGTGGTATATTGCCACTTCATACAAGCTTAAACGAAATGACACTTCAACAGTCTGTCGCATGTTTCCTTTTCTTCATAGTGTGTGTGAATTGTGTGAATGTGTGTGAGAGAGGTAGTGAGTGTGTGTGTGTGTGTGTCTGTGTGTGAGAGAGGTAGTGAGTGTGTGTGTGTCTGTGTGTGAGAGAGGTAGTGAGTGTGTGTGTGTGTGTGTGTGTGTCTGTGTGTGAGAGAGGTAGTGAGTGTGTGTGTGTGTGAATGTGTGTGAGAGAGGTAGTGAGTGTGTGTGTGTCTGTGTGTGAGAGAGGTAGTGAGTGTGTGTGTGTGTGTGTGTGTGTCTGTGTGTGAGAGAGGTAGCGAGTGTGTGTGTGTGAATGTGTGTGAGAGAGGTAGTGAGTGTGTGTGTGTGTGAATGTGTGTGAGAGAGGTAGTGAGTGTGTGTGTGTGTGTGTCTGTGTGTGAGAGAGGTAGTGAGTGTGTGTGTGTGTCTGTGTGTGAGAGAGGTAGTGAGTGTGTGTGTGTGTGAATGTGTGTGAGAGAGGTAGTGAGTGTGTGTGTGTCTGTGTGTGAGAGAGAGAGAGGTAGTGAGTGTGTGTGTGTGTGTGTGTGTCTGTGTGTGAGAGAGGTAGCGAGTGTGTGTGTGTGAATGTGTGTGAGAGAGGTAGTGAGTGTGTGTGTGTGTGAATGTGTGTGAGAGAGGTAGTGAGTGTGTGTGTCTGTGTGTTTGTATAATCATTAACAAGCACTACAGAAGAGAGGGTGTCTATCCCTTGACATCATGGCATCTGCTAAGCAAACAAAAACACACTGTTAATTTGATCTCTGCCGCAGTCACCTCAGGCAGTGTGTGTGTGTGTGTGTGTGTGTGTGTGTGTGTGTGTGTGTGTGTGTGTGTGTGTGTGTGCGTGCGTGCGTGCGTGCGTGCGTGTGTGTGTGTGTGTGTGGACCTCTGAGATTTTCCCATATGCAGTGTGTGACGTGTTTCTGTGATTTGAGTTGTGCGTGCGGCCTGTGTGCGCATGCGTGTGTGTTTATTAGTCAGATATAAAGAACAGAACTGGAAGAATGGGCCCTGGGGAGAACTATTCAATGACTCATTTTAATTAAAAGAGGAGAGTGAAGATGGGGAAAAACAAAATGAACACACTGCTATTGAAATGACTGGGAAGAGAGGACTACTGTTACTGTAATGACTGGGAAGAGAGGACTCTACTGTTACTGTAATGACTGGGAAGAGAGGACTCCACTGTTACTGTAATGACTGGGAAGAGAGGACTCTACTGTTACTGTAATGACTGGGAAGAGAGGACTCTACTGTTACTGTAATGACTGGGAAGAGAGGACTACTGTTACTGTAATGACTGGGAAGAGAGGACTACTGTTACTGTAATGACTGGGAAGAGAGGACTCCACTGTTACACTAATGACTGGGAAGAGAGGACTACTGTTACTGTAATGACTTGGAAGAGAGGACTACTGTTACTGTAATGACTGGCAAGAGAGGACTACTGTTACTGCAATGACTGGGAAGAGAGGACTACTGTTACTGTAATGACTGGGAAGAGAGGACTACTGTTACTGTAATGACTGGGAAGAGAGGACTACTGTTACTGCAATGACTGGGAAGAGAGGACTACTGCTACTGTAATGACTGGGAAGAGAGGACTCTACTGTTACTGTAATGACTGGGAAGAGAGGACTCTACTGTTACTGTAATGACTGGGAAGAGAGGACTACTGTTACTGTAATGACTGGGAAGAGAGGACTCTACTGTTACTGTAATGACTGGGAAGAGAGGACTACTGTTACTGTAATGACTGGGAAGAGAGGACTACTGTTACTGTAATGACTGGGAAGAGAGGACTCCACTGTTACTGTAATGACTGGGAAGAGAGGACTACTGTTACTGTAATGACTGGGAAGAGAGGACTACTGTTACTGTAATGACTGGGAAGAGAGGACTACTGTTACTGTAATGACTAGGAAGAGAGGACTACTGTTACTGTAATGACTGGGAAGAGAGGACTACTGTTACTGTAATGACTGGGAAGAGAGGACTACTGTTACTGTAATGACTGGGAAGAGAGGACTCTACTGTTACTGTAATGACTGGGAAGAGAGGACTCTACTGTTACTGTAATGACTGGGAAGAGAGGACTCCACTGTTACTGTAATGACTGGGAAGAGAGGACTCTACTGTTACTGTAATGACTGGGAAGTGAGGACTACTGTTACTGTAATGACTGGGAAGAGAGGACTCTACTGTTACTGTAATGACTGGGAAGAGAGGACTCTACTGTTACTGTAATGACTGGGAAGAGAGGACTCTACTGTTACTGTAATGACTGGGAAGAGAGGACTACTGTTACTGTAATGACTGGGAAGAGAGGACTCTACTGTTACTGTAACGACTGGGAAGAGAGGACTCCACTGTTACTGTAATGACTGGGAAGAGAGGACTACTGTTACTGTAATGACTGGGAAGAGAGGACTCTACTGTTACTGTAATGACTGGGAAGAGAGGACTCTACTGTTACTGTAATGACTGGGAAGAAAGGACTCTACTGTTACTGTAATGACTGGGAAGAGAGGACTACTGTTACTGTAATGACTGGGAATAGAGGATTACTGTTACTGTAATGACTGGGAAGAGAGGACTACTGTTACTGTAATGACTGGGAAGAGAGGACTACTGTTACTGTAATGCCAGGGAAGAGAGGACTACTGTTACTGTAATGACTGGCAAGAGAGGACTACTGTTACTGCAATGACTGGGAAGAGAGGACTACTGTTACTGTAATGACTGGGAAGAGAGGACTACTGTTACTGTAATGACTGGGAAGAGAGGACTACTGTTACTGCAATGACTGGGAAGAGAGGACTACTGTTACTGTAATGACTGGGAAGAGAGGACTCTACTGTTACTGTAATGACTGGGAAGAGAGGACTCTACTGTTACTGTAATGACTGGGAAGAGAGGACTACTGTTACTGTAATGACTGGGAAGAGAGGACTCTACTGTTACTGTAATGAATGACTGGGAAGAGAGGACTACTGTTACTGTAATGACTGGGAAGAGAGGACTACTGTTACTGTAATGACTGGGAAGAGAGGACTCCACTGTTACTGTAATGACTGGGAAGAGAGGACTACTGTTACTGTAATGACTGGGAAGAGAGGACTACTGTTACTGTAATGACTGGGAAGAGAGGACTCCACTGTTACTGTAATGACTGGGAAGAGAGGACTACTGTTACTGTAAGAGGACTACTGTTACTGTAATGACTGGGAAGAGAGGACTCTACTGTTACTGTAATGAATGACTGGGAAGAGAGGACTACTGTTACTGTAATGACTGGGAAGAGAGGACTCTACTGTTACTGTAATGACTGGGAAGAGAGGACTACTGTTACTGTAATGACTGGGAAGAGAGGACTCTACTCTGGTGGTCCCAGCGCGCACGACCCACGTGGAGTTCCAGGTCTCCGGTAGCCTCTGGAACTGCCAATCTGCGGTCAACAAGGCAGAGTTCATCTCAGCCTATGCCTCCCTCCAGTCCCTCGACTTCTTGGCACTGACGGAAACATGGATCACCACAGACAACACTGCTACTCCTACTGCTCTCTCTTCGTCCGCCCACGTGTTCTCGCACACCCCGAGAGCATCTGGTCAGCGGGGTGGTGGCACCGGGATCCTCATCTCTCCCAAGTGGTCATTCTCTCTTTCTCCCCTTACCCATCTGTCTATCGCCTCCTTTGAATTCCATGCTGTCACAGTTACTAGCCCTTTCAAGCTTAACATCCTTATCATTTATCGCCCTCCAGGTTCCCTCGGAGAGTTCATCAATGAGCTTGATGCCTTGATAAGCTCCTTTCCTGAGGACGGCTCACCTCTCACAGTTCTGGGCGACTTTAACCTCCCCACGTCTACCTTTGACTCTTTCCTCTCTGCCTCCTTCTTTCCACTCCTCTCCTCTTTTGACCTCACCCTCTCACCTTCCCCCTACTCACAAGGCAGGCAATACGCTCGACCTCATCTTTACTAGATGCTGTTCTTCCACTAACCTCACTGCAACTCCCCTCCAAGTCTCCGACCACTGCCTTGTATCCTTTTCCCTCTCGCTCTCATCCAACACCTCCCACACTGCCCCTACTCGGATGGTATCGCGCCGTCCCAACCTTCGCTCTCTCTCCCCCGCTACTCTCTCCTCTTCCATCCTATCATCTCTTCCCTCCGCTCAAACCTTCTCCCACCTATCTCCTGATTCTGCCTCCTCAACCCTCCTCTCCTCCCTCTCTGCATCCCTTGACTCTCTATGTCCCCTATCCTCCAGGCCGGCTCGGTCCTCCCCTCCCGCTCCGTGGCTCGATGACTCATTGCGAGCTCACAGAACAGGGCTCCGGGCAGCCGAGCGGAAATGGAGGAAAACTCGCCTCCCTGCGGACCTGGCATCCTTTCACTCCCTCCTCTCTACATTTTCCTCCTCTGTCTCTGCTGCTAAAGCCACTTTCTACCACGCTAAATTCCAAGCATCTGCCTCTAACCCTAGGAAGCTCTTTGCCACCTTCTCCTCCCTCCTGAATCCTCCGCCCCCTCCCCCCCTCCTCCCTCTCTGCAGATGACTTCGTCGACCATTTTGAAAAGAAGGTCGACGACATCCGATCCTCGTTTGCTAAGTCAAACGACACCGCTGGTTCTGCTCACACTGCCCTACCCTGTGCTCTGACCTCTTTCTCCCCTCTCTCTCCAGATGAAATCTCGCGTCTTGTGACGGCCGGCCGCCCAACAACCTGCCCGCTTGACCCTATCCCCTCCTCTCTTCTCCAGACCATTTCCGGAGACCTTCTCCCTTACCTCACCTCGCTCATCAACTCATCCCTGACCGTTGGCTACGTCCCTTCCGTCTTCAAGAGAGCGAGAGTTGCACCCCTTCTGAAAAAACCTACACTCGATCCCTCCGATGTCAACAATTACAGACCAGTATCCCTTCTTTCTTTTCTCTCCAAAACTCTTGAACGTGCCGTCCTTGGCCAGCTCTCCCGCTATCTCTCTCTGAATGACCTTCTTGATCCAAATCAGTCAGGTTTCAAGACTAGTCATTCAACTGAGACTGCTCTCCTCTGTATCACGGAGGCGCTCCGCACTGCTAAAGCTAACTCTCTCTCCTCTGCTCTCATCCTTCTAGATCTATCGGCTGCCTTCGATACTGTGAACCATCAGATCCTCCTCTCCACCCTCTCCGAGTTGGGCATCTCCGGCGCGGCTCACGCTTGGATTGCGTCCTACCTGACAGGTCGCTCCTACCAGGTGGCGTGGCGAGAATCTGTCTCCTCACCACGCGCTCTCACCACTGGTGTCCCCCAGGGCTCTGTTCTTGGCCCTCTCCTATTCTCGCTATACACCAAGTCACTTGGCTCTGTCATAACCTCACATGGTCTCTCCTATCATTGCTATGCAGACGACACACAATTAATCTTCTCCTTTCCCCTTCTGATGACCAGGTGGCGAATCGCATCTCTGCATGTCTGGCAGACATATCAGTGTGGATGACGGATCACCACCTCAAGCTGAACCTCGGCAAGACTGAGCTGCTCTTCCTCCCGGGAAGGACTGCCCGTTCCATGATCTCGCCATCACGGTTGACAACTCCATTGTGTCCTCCTCCCAGAGCACCAAGAACCTTGGCGTGATCCTGGACAACACCCTGTCGTTCTCAACTAACATCAAGGCGGTGGCCCGTTCCTGTAGGTTCATGCTCTACAACATCCGCAGAGTACGACCCTGCCTCACACAGGAAGCGGCGCAGGTCCTAATCCAGGCACTTGTCATCTCCCGTCTGGATTACTGCAACTCGCTGTTGGCTGGGCTCCCTGCCTGTGCCATTAAACCCCTTCAACTCATCCAGAACGCCGCAGCCCGTCTGGTGTTCAACCTTCCCAAGTTCTCTCTCACGTCACCCCGCTCCTCCGTTCTCTCCACTGGCTTCCAGTTGAAGCTCGCATCCGCTACAAGACCATGGTGCTTGCCTACGGAGCTGTGAGGGGAACGGCACCTCAGTACCTCCAGGCTCTGATCAGGCCCTACACCCAAACAAGGGCACTGCGTTCATCCACCTCTGGCCTGCTCGCCTCCCTACCACTGAGGAAGTACAGCTCCCGCTCAGCCCAGTCAAAACTGTTCGCTGCCCTGGCCCCCCAATGGTGGAACAAACTCCCTCACGACGCCAGGACAGCGGAGTCAATCACCACCTTCCGGAGACACCTGAAACCCCACCTCTTTAAGGAATACCTAGGATAGGTTAAGTAATCCCTCTCACCCCACCCCCCTAAGTTTTAGATGCACTATTGTTAAGTGACTGTCCCACTGGATGTCATAAGGTGAATGCACCAATTTGTAAGTCGCTCTGGATAAGAGCGTCTGCTAAATGACTTAAATGTAATGTAAATGTAAATGTCTACTGTTACTGTAATGACTGGGAAGAGAGGACTCTACTGTTACTGTAATGACTGGGAAGAGAGGACTCTACTGTTACTGTAATGACTGGGAAGAGAGGACTACTGTTACTGTAATGACTGGGAAGAGAGGACTCTACTGTTACTGTAATGACTGGGAAGAGAGGACTCCACTGTTACTGTAATGACTGGGAAGAGAGGACTACTGTTACTGTAATGACTGGGAAGAGAGGACTCTACTGTTACTGTAATGACTGGGAAGAGAGGACTCTACTGTTACTGTAATGACTGGGAAGAGAGGACTCTACTGTTACTGTAATGACTGGGAAGAGAGGACTACTGTTACTGTAATGACTGGGAAGAGAGGACTCCACTGTTACTGTAATGACTGGGAAGAGAGGACTACTGTTACTGTAATGACTGGGAAGAGAGGACTACTGTTACTGTAATGACTAGGAAGAGAGGACTACTGTTACTGTAATGACTAGGAAGAGAGGACTACTGTTACTGTAATGACTGGGAAGAGAGGACTACTGTTACTGTAATGACTGGGAAGAGAGGACTACTGTTACTGTAATGACTGGGAAGAGAGGACTCTACTGTTACTGTAATGACTGTGAAGAGAGGACTCTACTGTTACTGTAATGACTGGGAAGAGAGGACTCCACTGTTACTGTAATGACTGGGAAGAGAGGACTACTGTTACTGTAATGACTGGGAAGAGAGGACTCCACTGTTACTGTAATGACTGGGAAGAGAGGACTCTACTGTTACTGTAATGACTGGGAAGAGAGGACTACTGTTACTGTAATGACTGGGAAGAGAGGACTCTACTGTTACTGTAATGACTGGGAAGAGAGGACTCTACTGTTACTGTAATGACTGGGAAGAGAGGACTCTACTGTTACTGTAATGACTGGGAAGAGAGGACTACTGTTACTGTAATGACTGGGAAGAGAGGACTCTACTGTTACTGTAACGACTGGGAAGAGAGGACTCCACTGTTACTGTAATGACTGGGCAGAGAGGACTACTGTTACTGTAATGACTGGGAAGAGAGGACTCTACTGTTACTGTAATGACTGGGAAGAGAGGACTCTACTGTTACTGTAATGACTGGGAAGAAAGGACTCTACTGTTACTGTAATGACTGGGAAGAGAGGACTACTGTTACTGTAATGACTGGGAATAGAGGATTACTGTTACTGTAATGACTGGGAAGAGAGGACTACTGTTACTGTAATGACTGGGAAGAGAGGACTACTGTTACTGTAATGCCAGGGAAGAGAGGACTACTGTTACTGTAATGACTGGCAAGAGAGGACTACTGTTACTGCAATGACTGGGAAGAGAGGACTACTGTTACTGTAATGCCTGGGAAGAGAGGACTACTGTTACTGTAATGACTGGGAAGAGAGGACTACTGTTACTGCAATGACTGGGAAGAGAGGACTACTGTTACTGTAATGACTGGGAAGAGAGGACTCTACTGTTACTGTAATGACTGGGAAGAGAGGACTCTACTGTTACTGTAATGACTGGGAAGAGAGGACTACTGTTACTGTAATGACTGGGAAGAGAGGACTCTACTGTTACTGTAATGACTGGGAAGAGAGGACTACTGTTACTGTAATGACTGGGGAGAGAGGACTACTGTTACTGTAATGACTGGGAAGAGAGGACTCCACTGTTACTGTAATGACTGGGAAGAGAGGACTACTGTTACTGTAATGACTGGGAAGAGAGGACTACTGTTACTGTAATGACTGGGAAGAGAGGACTACTGTTACTGTAATGACTGGGAAGAGAGGACTACTGTTACTGTAATGACTAGGAAGAGAGGACTACTGTTACTGTAATGACTGGGAAGAGAGGACTACTGTTACTGTAATGACTGGGAAGAGAGGACTACTGTTACTGTAATGACTGGGAAGAGAGGACTCTACTGTTACTGTAATGACTGGGAAGAGAGGACTCTACTGTTACTGTAATGACTGGGAAGAGAGGACTCCACTGTTACTGTAATGACTGGGAAGAGAGGACTCTACTGTTACTGTAATGACTGGGAAGAGAGGACTACTGTTACTGTAATGACTGGGAAGAGAGGACTCCACTGTTACTGTAATGACTGGGAAGAGAGGACTCTACTGTTACTGTAATGACTGGGAAGAGAGGACTACTGTTACTGTAATGACTGGGAAGAGAGGACTCTACTGTTACTGTAATGACTGGGAAGAGAGGACTCTACTGTTACTGTAATGACTGGGAAGAGAGGACTCTACTGTTACTGTAATGACTGGGAAGAGAGGACTACTGTTACTGTAATGACTGGGAAGAGAGGACTCTACTGTTACTGTAATGACTGGGAAGAGAGGACTCCACTGTTACTGTAATGACTGGGAAGAGAGGACTACTGTTACTGTAATGACTGGGAAGAGAGGACTCTACTGTTACTGTAATGACTGGGAAGAGAGGACTCTACTGTTACTGTAATGACTGGGAAGAGAGGACTCTACTGTTACTGTAATGACTGGGAAGAGAGGACTACTGTTACTGTAATGACTGGGAATAGAGGACTACTGTTACTGTAATGACTGGGAAGAGAGGACTACTGTTACTGTAATGACTGGGAAGAGAGGACTACTGTTACTGTAATGCCAGGGAAGAGAGGACTACTGTTACTGTAATGACTGGGAAGAGAGGACTACTGTTACTGTAATGCCAGGGAAGAGATGACTACTGTTACTGTAATGCCAGGGAAGAGAGGATTACTGTTACTGTAATGACTGGGAAGAGAGGACTACTGTTACTGTAATGACTGGGAAGAGAGGACTACTGTTACTGTAATGACTGGGAAGAGAGGACTACTGTTACTATAATGACTGGGAAGAGAGGACTACTGTTACTGTAATGACTGGGAAGAGAGGACTCCACTGTTACTGTAATGACTGAGTAGAGAGGACTCCTGTTACTGTAATGACTGGGAAGAGAGGACTCTACTGTTATTGTAATGACTGGGAAGAGAGGACTCCACTGTTACTGTAATGACTGGGAAGAGAGGACTCCACTGTTACTGTAATGACTGAGTAGAGACGACTCCTGTTACTGTAATGACTGGGAAGAGAGGACTCTACTGTTATTGTAATGACTGGGAAGAGAGGACTCCACTGTTACTATAATGACTGGGAAGAGAGGACTCCACTGTTACTGTAATGACTGAGTAGAGACGACTCCTGTTACTGTAATGACTGGGAAGAGAGGACTATTGTTACTGTAATGACTGAGTAGAGACGACTCCTGTTACTGTAATGACTGAGTAGAGACGACTCCTGTTACTGTAATGACTGGGAAGAGAGGACTACTGTTACTGTAATGACTGGGCGAACCTGCTGTGATTGAAGAGAGAGTGAGAGAGAAAACATTCTGTGGGTGAACATAGAATGAGAGAGAGAACTAGGTGTACATAGAATGAGAGAGATAACTAGGTGAACATAGAGAGAACAATGGGGTTGGTTTTGAGGATAGACTCTAACAGAATGACCGGACAGTAAATATGGACCAACAGACAGAGAGCCCCACTACTCTGATTCACCTGCATTATCCACAACATAGTAGATCACCTCCTGACCTGTCGCCATTTTAGGGTTAATGTCCACAATTTCAATTCAGGGCATTCAGGCGCTAGCTTCTGTCATGGTGTATGATGACAGCAGTAAGAAATGGGTTCCCATTAAGCCAGGCCAGCAGGGCTTCAGCCGCATCAACATCTACCACAACACTGCCAACAACACCTTCCGCGTGGTGGGAGTCAAACTACAAGACCAGCAGGTAGAGGTACACAGACACCCCACTTCCCTCACACACACACTCTCTCTCTCACCTCCGTCCTGAGTGCTGAGGACATTGAGAGCGAACAGCATGGCATTGGAGAAGGTGGCGGCTTCCTCCTTGCTGGCAAAGTTGAGTCCGTAGACCTGACGGGCATCACGCCACTGGTGGAAGGTGGGCGTGGCCTGGTTATACTTCAGCCCCTTCACTATGGAGTAGTTGATCACCACCTGGACGTAAGAGATGGAGCGGAGAGATGGACAGAGTCAATCGTTACTTTCAAGGCCATTTCAGATCAATGTGTGTGTGTGTGTGTGTGTGTGTGTGTGTGTGTGTGTGTGTGTGTGTGTGTGTGTGTGTGTGTGTGTGTGTGTGTGTGTGTGTGTGTGTGTGTGTGTGTGTGTGTGTGTGTGTGTGTGTGTGTGTGTGTGTGTGTGTCTGTGTACCTCTACCTGCTGGTCTTGTAGTTTGACTCCCACCACGCGGAAGGTGTTGTTGGCAGTGTTGTGGTAGATGTTGATGCGGCTGAAGCCCTGCTGGCCTGGCTTAATGGGAACCCATTTCTTACTGCTGTCATCATACACCATGACAGAAGCTCGCGCCTGGCAGATACTCTGCTCACTGAAACAGGAGGAGAGAAACTATTAGTTCATCATTTAATCAATCGATTGATCTGTCGGTTGGTCTATCAAGTCGTAACCCTGACCCTGTCATCATACACCATGACGGAGGCTCTCGCCTGGCAGATACTCTGCTCACTGAAACAGGAAGAGAAAAACTTAGTCCATCACTTTAATCAATCAATCAGTTGATCAATATGAACCCTAACCCTTACTGCTGTCATCAGACACCATCACAGAGGCAGAGATACTCAAGAGTCAATCGGGAGAACTTGAACATCAGTTAATCAACCAATGCCACCATTTTGTTTGACTTAAATAGGCTATAACAAAGTAACAGGAACAGGATGAAGCACTGCATACCTGCATTATAAGACCAATCCAGCTGTAATCATGTGACTGATTGAAAAGGCTGTAATCACAAGATGTAAAGGAGTTGGATATTCTAAAGGAGACAACAACCCAACCTTCTTACTTAGTGTAGCATTAATAGCATAAATCAAATTAGCCATATACAGTGCTAGACCAGATTCTGCTGCTACTGGTAGAAATATGTGTGTGTGTCCAGTTTGGGCCTGCCTCCTTCCTATCTGACAGTATTCAACACAGCCCACTGAGGCTCTCTCTCTTCACCTCACCCTCCCCCCACACAGAGATCATTTTTAGATCATAGGTTTACTATGCCTGTGAGTCTGGGACACGGAGGGAGATGTACAATATTACTCAAAGAGACAGAGGAGAGACAGAGAGGAGAGTCAGAGAGGAGAGTCAGAGGAGAGACAGAGAGGAGAGTCAGAGGAGAGACAGAGAGGAGAGTCAGAGGAGAGACAGAGAGGAGAGACAGAGGAGAGAGAGAGGAGAGACAGAGGAGAGAGAGAGGAGAGTCAGAGGAGAGACAGAGAGGAGAGACAGAGGAGAGACAGAGAGGAGAGACAGAGGAGAGAGAGAGGAGAGACAGAGGAGAGACAGAGAGGAGAGTCAGAGGAGAGACAGAGAGGAGAGACAGAGGAGAGACAGAGAGGAGAGACAGAGGAGAGACAGAGAGGAGAGACAGAGAGAGAGAGGAGAGACAGAGGAGAGAGAGAGGAGAGTCAGAGGAGAGACAGAGAGGAGAGACAGAGGAGAGACAGAGAGGAGAGTCAGAGGAGAGACAGAGAGGAGAGTCAGAGGAGAGACAGAGAGGAGAGTCAGAGGAGAGACAGAGAGGAGAGTCAGAGGAGAGACAGAGAGGAGAGTCAGAGGAGAGACAGAGAGGAGAGTCAGAGGAGAGACAGAGAGGAGAGACAGAGGAGAGAGAGAGGAGAGACAGAGGAGAGAGAGAGGAGAGTCAGAGGAGAGACAGAGAGGAGAGACAGAGGAGAGACAGAGAGGAGAGACAGAGGAGAGAGAGAGGAGAGACAGAGGAGAGAGAGAGGAGAGTCAGAGGAGAGACAGAGAGGAGAGACAGAGGAGAGACAGAGAGGAGAGACAGAGGAGAGAGAGAGGAGAGACAGAGGAGAGAGAGAGGAGAGTCAGAGGAGAGACAGAGAGGAGAGACAGAGGAGAGACAGAGAGGAGAGACAGAGGAGAGAGAGAGGAGAGACAGAGGAGAGAGAGAGGAGAGTCAGAGGAGAGACAGAGAGGAGAGACAGAGGAGAGACAGAGAGGAGAGTCAGAGGAGAGACAGAGAGGAGAGACAGAGGAGAGACAGAGAGGAGAGACAGAGGAGAGACAGAGAGGAGAGACAGAGGAGAGAGAGAGGAGAGACAGAGGAGAGACAGAGAGGAGAGACAGAGGAGAGAGAGAGGAGAGACAGAGGAGAGAGAGAGGAGAGTCAGAGGAGAGAGAGAGGAGAGACAGAGGAGAGAGAGAGAGGAGAGTCAGAGGAGAGACAGAGAGGAGAGTCAGAGGAGAGACAGAGAGGAGAGTCAGAGGAGAGACAGAGAGGAGAGACAGAGGAGAGACAGAGAAGAGAGACAGAGGAGAGAGAGAGAGGAGAGACAGAGGAGAGAGAGAGAGGAGATAGAGAGAGAGGAGAGACAGAGAGGAGAGACAGAGAGGAGAGACAGAGGAGAGACAGAGAAGAGAGACAGAGGAGAGAGAGAGAGGAGAGACAGAGGAGAGAGAGAGAGGAGATAGAGAGAGAGGAGAGACAGAGAGGAGAGACAGAGAGGAGAGTCAGAGGAGAGACAGAGAGGAGAGTCAGAGGAGAGACAGAGAGGAGAGTCAGAGGAGAGACAGAGAGGAGAGTCAGAGGAGAGACAGAGAGGAGAGACAGAGGAGAGACAGAGAGGAGAGACAGAGGAGAGAGAGAGGAGAGACAGAGGAGAGAGAGAAAGAGGAGAGACAGAGACAGAGAGGAGAGACAGAGAGGAGAGTCAGAGGAGAGACAGAGAGGAGAGTCAGAGGAGAGACAGAGAGGAGAGTCAGAGGAGAGACAGAGAGGAGAGACAGAGGAGAGAGAGAGAGGAGAGACAGAGGAGAGAGAGAGGAGAGACAGAGGAGAGACAGAGAGGAGAGACAGAGGAGAGAGAGAGGAGAGACAGAGGAGAGAGAGAGGAGAGTCAGAGGAGAGAGAGAGGAGAGACAGAGGAGAGAGAGAGAGGAGAGTCAGAGGAGAGACAGAGAGGAGAGTCAGAGGAGAGACAGAGAGGAGAGACAGAGGAGAGACAGAGAAGAGAGACAGAGGAGAGAGAGAGAGGAGAGACAGAGGAGAGAGAGAGAGGAGATAGAGAGAGAGGAGAGACAGAGAGGAGAGACAGAGAGGAGAGTCAGAGGAGAGACAGAGAGGAGAGTCAGAGGAGAGACAGAGAGGAGAGTCAGAGGAGAGACAGAGAGGAGATAGAGAGAGAGAGGAGAGACAGAGAGGAGATAGAGAGAGAGAGGAGAGAGAGAGAGAGGCGAGACAGAGAGGAGATAGAGAGAGAGGAGAGACAGAGACAGAGAGGAGAGACAGAGGAGAGACAGACAGAGAGAGGAGAGACAGAGAATAGTATGGAAGGAGAGGTGAGATGGAGAAAAGGATGGAAGGAGAGGAGAGACGGAGAAAAGGATGGAAGGAGAGGTGAGACGGAGAAAAGGATGGAAGGAGAGGTGAGACGGAGAAAAGGATGGAAGGAGAGGTGAGACGGAGAAAAGGATGGAAGGAGAGGTGAGACAGAGAAAAGGATGGAAGGAGAGGTGAGACGGAGAAAAGTATGGAAGGAGAGGTGAGACGGAGAAAAGGATGGAAGGAGAGGTGAGACGGAGAAAAGTATGGAAGGAGAGGTGAGACGGAGAAAAGTATGGAAGGAGGTGAGATGGAGAAAAGGATGGAAGGAGATGTGAGACAGAGAAAAGGATGGAAGGAGAGGTGAGACAGAGAAAAGTATGGAAGGAGAGGTGGGACGGAGAAAAGGATGGAAGGAGAGGTGAGACGGAGAAAAGGATGGAAGGAGAGGTGAGACAGAGAAAAGGATGGAAGGAGAGGTGAGACGGAGAAAAGGATGGAAGGAGAGGTGAGACGGAGAAAAGTATGGAATGAGTTTAGATACAATGAGAGACAGTGTACAAGACGGAAAAGGGGTAAGGAAGGGGGATAAGGGGGAAGGGGGAAAGGGGGAGGAATGGAGAGAGGAGGAAGAGTGAGAGGGGAAAGGGGGAGGAATGGAGAGAGGAGGAAGAGTGAGAGGGGAAAGGGGGAGGAATGGAGAGAGGAGGAAGAGTGAGAGGGGAAAGGGGGAGGAATGGAGAGAGGAGGAAGAGTGAGAGGGGAAAGGGGGAGGAATGGAGAGAGGAGGAAGAGTGAGAGGGGAAAGGGGGAGGAATGGAGAGAGGAGGAAGAGTGAGAGGGGAAAGGGGGAGGAATGGAGAGAGGAGGAAGAGTGAGAGGGGAAAGGGGGAGGAATGGAGAGAGGAGGAAGAGTGAGAGGGGAAAGGGGGAGGAATGGAGAGAGGAGGAAGAGTGAGAGGGGAAAGGGGGGAGGAATGGAGAGAGGAGGAAGAGTGAGAGGGGAAAGGGAGGAGGAATGGAGAGAGGAGGAAGAGTGAGAGGGGAAAGGGAGGAGGAATGGAGAGAGGAGGAAGAGTGAGATGGGAAAGGGAGGAGGAATGGAGAGAGGATGAAGAGTGAGAGGGGAAAGGGAGGAGGAATGGGAAAAGGAGGAAAGTGGGGAGAGGGAGAGTTTTGACATAATAATTTGAATAACAAGAGATAGCCCTATCTGAACCTCTGATTCATCACCAGGCTAAAATGAGCAGAGCAGCCCTAGGGCAGAGAGAAAGAGCTGTGTCAGAGGAGAGAGAGTGGAGGGGAGGATAGGGGGGGCTGAGACCCTAAGAGGCTTAGTGAGTGGAAACAAAAATTGAGAAAGTGAGAGATAAAGCCCCTTGAATTGAATTGAGGTTGAGAGAGAGACAGAGCGATGAAAGGGAGGGGGGCAGGGTGATCATCTGAGATGAAGTGATAGTTATAGAGGGAGATAGAAAGGTAGCGAGCGAACACGCGCCATTTAACAAGTGTTGTGTATAGAAAGTGTCTCTCCTCAACAGCCATGAGAAATAGGCCAGGAGAGATGTCAGGATATGGTGAATCACTACCTTAGAGACTGAGAAACAGACTAATGGATAAACATGCTGACGGGGCCATCCTGTCTCTCAAGCTCATCCCACTAGTCCAATTCCAATACATTAGGCCAGGGATTACAGTAACCCAGGATTCAGGGTTGTACAGTCCTTTAGGGCCTAAACACTTCTGCTTCTCATCACCAGGTGAGTGAACTCTTGGGCCAATCAATGTCATTAATTGATCAATTGACTGGCAGGTAGAAAATAATCAGCATCAACCCTGGACTATTAACCCTGGAACTATTAACCCTGGAACTATTAACCCTGGACTATTAACCCTGGAACTATTAACCCTGGAACTATTAACCCTGGACTATTAACCCTGGAACTATTAACCCTGGACTATTAACCCTGAACTATTAACCCTGGAACTATTAACCCTGGACTATTAACCCTGGACTATTAACCCTGAACTATTAACCCTGGACTATTAACCCTGAACTATTAACCCTGGACTATTAACCCTGAAACTATTAACCCTGGAACTATTAACCCTGAACTATTAACCCTGGACTATTAACCCTGGAACTATTAACCCTGGAACTATTAACCCTGGACTATTAACCCTGGAACTATTAACCCTGGAACTATTAACCCTGGACTATTAAACTATTAACCCTGGAACTATTAAACTATTAACCCTGGAACTATTAACCCTGGACTATTAACCCTGGACTATTAACCCTGGAACTATTAACCCTGGAACTATTAACCCTGGACTATTAAACCTGGAACTATTAACCCTGGAACTATTAACCCTGGAACTATTAACCCTGGAACTATTAACCCTGGAACTATTAACCCTGGAACTATTAACTCTGGAACTATTAACCCTGGAACTATTAACCCTGGAATATTAACCCTGGAACTATTAACCCTGGAACTATTAACCCTGAACCCTGGAACTATTAACCCTGGACTATTAACCCTGAACTATTAACCCTGGAACTATTAACCCTGGACTATTAACCCTGGAACTATTAACCCTGGACTATTAACCCTGAAACTATTAACCCTGGAACTATTAACCCTGAACTATTAACCCTGGACTATTAACCCTGGAACTATTAACCCTGGAACTATTAACCCTGGACTATTAACCCTGGAACTATTAACCCTGGAACTATTAACCCTGGAACTATTAACCTGGAACTATTAACCCTGGATTATTAACCCTGGACTATTAACCCTGGAACTATTAACCCTGGAACTATTAACCCTGGAACTATTAACCCTGGACTATTAAACCTGGAACTATTAACCCTGGAACTATTAACCCTGGAACTATTAACCCTGAACTATTAACCCTGAACTATTAACCCTGGACTATTAACCCTGGAACTATTAACTCTGGAACTATTAACCCTGGAACTATTAACCCTGGACTATTAACCCTGGAACTATTAACCCTGGAACTATTAACCCTGGAACTATTAACCCTGAACTATTAACCCTGGAACTATTACCCCTGGAACTATTAACCCTGGAACTATTAACCCTGGATTATTAACCCTGGACTATTAACCCTGGAACTATTAACCCTGGAACTATTAACCCTGGAACTATTAACCCTGGAATATTAACCCTGGAACTATTAACCCTGGAACTATTAACCCTGGAACTATTAACCTTGAACTATTAACCCTGGACTATTAGCCCTGGAACTATTAACCCTGAACTATTAACCCTGAACTATTAACCCTGAACTATTAACCCTGAACTATTAACCCTGGAACTATTAACCCTGGAACTATTAACCCTGGAACTATTAACCCTGAACTATTAACCCTGGAACTATTAACCCTGAACTATTAACCCTGAACTATTAACCCTGGAACTATTAACCCTGGAACTATTAACCCTGGACTATTAACCCTGGAACTATTAACCCTGGAACTATTAACCCTGGAACTATTAACCCTGGAACTATTAACCCTGGAACTATTAACACTGGACTATTAACCCTGGACTATTAACCCTGAACTATTAACCCTGGACTATTAACCCTGGAACTATTAACCCTGGAACTATTAACCCTGAACTATTAACCCTGGAACTATTAACCCTGGACTATTAACCCTGGAACTATTAACCCTGGACTATTAACCCTGGAACTATTAACACTGAACTATTAACCCTGGAACTATTAACCCTGGACTATTAACCCTGGAACTATTAACCCTGGAACTATTAACCCTGAAATATTAACCCTGGACTATTAACCCTGGAACTATTAACCCTGGAACTATTAACCCTGGAACTATTAACCCTGAACTATTAACCCTGGATTATTAACCCTGGACTATTAACCCTGGAACTATTAACCCTGGAACTATTAACCCTGGAATATTAACCCTGGAACTATTAACCCTGGAACTATTAACCCTGGAACTATTAACCTTGAACTATTAACCCTGGACTATTAACCCTGGAACTATTAACCCTGAACTATTAACCCTGAACTATTAACCCTGAACTATTAACCCTGAACTATTAACCCTGGAACTATTAACCCTGGAACTATTAACCCTGGAACTATTAACCCTGAACTATTAACCCTGGAACTATTAACCCTGAACTATTAACCCTGGAACTATTAACCCTGGAACTATTAACCCTGGACTATTAACCCTGGAACTATTAACCCTGGAACTATTAACCCTGGAACTATTAACCCTGGAACTATTAACCCTGGAACTATTAACACTGGACTATTAACCCTGGACTATTAACCCTGAACTATTAACCCTGGACTATTAACCCTGGAACTATTAACCCTGGAACTATTAACCCTGAACTATTAACCCTGGAACTATTAACCCTGGACTATTAACCCTGGAACTATTAACCCTGGAACTATTAACACTGAACTATTAACCCTGGAACTATTAACCCTGGACTATTAACCCTGGAACTATTAACCCTGGAACTATTAACCCTGAAATATTAACCCTGGACTATTAACCCTGGAACTATTAACCCTGGAACTATTAACCCTGGAACTATTAACCCTGAACTATTAACCCTGAACTATTAACCCTGGAACTATTAACCCTGAACTATTAACCCTGGAACTATTAACCCTGAACTATTAACCCTGGAACTATTAACCCTGGAACTATTAACCCTGGACTATTAACCCTGAACTATTAACCCTGGAACTATTAACCCTGGACTATTAACCCTAAACTATTAACCCTGGACTATTAACCCTGGAACTATTAACCCTGGACTATTAACCCTGAACTATTAACCCTGGACTATTAACCCTGAACTATTAACCCTGAACTATTAACCCTGGACTATTAACCCTGGACTATTAACCCTGGACTATTAACCCTGGAACTATTAACCCTGAACTATTAACCCTGGAACTATTAACCCTGGAACTATTAACCCTGGAACTATTAACCCTGAACTATTAACCCTGAACTATTAACCCTGGACTATTAACCCTGGAACTATTAACCCTGGAACTATTAACCCTGGATTATTAACCCTGGACTATTAACCCTGGAACTATTAACCCTGGAACTATTAACCCTGGAACTATTAACCCTGGACTATTAACCCTGGAACTATTAACCCTGGAACTATTAACCCTGGAACTATTAACCCTGGAACTATTAACCTTGAACTATTAACCCTGAACTATTAACCCTGAACTATTAACCCTGGAACTATTAACCCTGAACTATTAACCGTGGAACTATTAACCCTGAACTATTAACCCTGGAACTATTAACCCTGGAACTATTAACCCTGGAACTATTAACCCTGGAACTATTAACCCTGAACTATTAACCCTGGACTATTAACCCTGGACTATTAACCCTGGAACTATTAACCCTGGAACTATTAACCCTGAACTATTAACCCTGGAACTATTAACCCTGGAACTATTAACCCTGGACTATTAACCCTGGAACTATTAACCCTGGAACTATTAACCCTGGAACTATTAACCCTGGAACTATTAACCCTGGAACTATTAACACTGGACTATTAACCCTGGACTATTAACCCTGAACTATTAACCCTGGACTATTAACCCTGGAACTATTAACCCTGGAACTATTAACCCTGAACTATTAACCCTGGAACTATTAACCCTGGACTATTAACCCTGGAACTATTAACCCTGGAACTATTAACACTGAACTATTAACCCTGGAACTATTAACCCTGGACTATTAACCCTGGAACTATTAACCCTGGAACTATTAACCCTGAAATATTAACCCTGGACTATTAACCCTGGAACTATTAACCCTGGAACTATTAACCCTGGAACTATTAACCCTGAACTATTAACCCTGAACTATTAACCCTGGAACTATTAACCCTGAACTATTAACCCTGGAACTATTAACCCTGAACTATTAACCCTGGAACTATTAACCCTGGAACTATTAACCCTGAACTATTAACCCTGAACTATTAACCCTGGAACTATTAACCCTGGACTATTAACCCTAAACTATTAACCCTGGACTATTAACCCTGGAACTATTAACCCTGGACTATTAACCCTGAACTATTAACCCTGGACTATTAACCCTGAACTATTAACCCTGAACTATTAACCCTGGACTATTAACCCTGGACTATTAACCCTGGACTATTAACCCTGGAACTATTAACCCTGAACTATTAACCCTGGAACTATTAACCCTGGAACTATTAACCCTGGAACTATTAACCCTGAACTATTAACCCTGAACTATTAACCCTGGACTATTAACCCTGGAACTATTAACCCTGGAACTATTAACCCTGGATTATTAACCCTGGACTATTAACCCTGGAACTATTAACCCTGGAACTATTAACCCTGGAACTATTAACCCTGGACTATTAACCCTGGAACTATTAACCCTGGAACTATTAACCCTGGAACTATTAACCCTGGAACTATTAACCTTGAACTATTAACCCTGAACTATTAACCCTGAACTATTAACCCTGGAACTATTAACCCTGAACTATTAACCGTGGAACTATTAACCCTGAACTATTAACCCTGGAACTATTAACCCTGGAACTATTAACCCTGGAACTATTAACCCTGGAACTATTAACCCTGAACTATTAACCCTGGACTATTAACCCTGGACTATTAACCCTGGAACTATTAACCCTGGAACTATTAACCCTGAACTATTAACCCTGAACTATTAACCATGGAACTATTAACCCTGGAACTATTAACCCTGGACTATTAACCCTGGAACTATTAACCCTGGAACTATTAACCCTGGAACTATTAACCCTGGAACTATTAACCCTGGAACTATTAACACTGGACTATTAACCCTGGACTATTAACCCTGAACTATTAACCCTGGACTATTAACCCTGGAACTATTAACCCTGGAACTATTAACCCTGAACTATTAACCCTGGAACTATTAACCCTGGACTATTAACCCTGGACTATTAACCCTGGAACTATTAACCCTGGACTATTAACCCTGGAACTATTAACCCTGGAACTATTAACACTGAACTATTAACCCTGGAACTATTAACCCTGGACTATTAACCCTGGAACTATTAACCCTGAACTATTAACCCTGGAACTATTAACCCTGGAACTATTAACCCTGGAACTATTAACCCTGGAACTATTAACCCTGAACTAGGCCGGCTCGGTCCTCCCCTCCCGCTCCGTGGCTCGATGACTCATTGCGAGCTCACAGAACAGGGCTCCGGGCAGCCGAGCGGAAATGGAGGAAAACTCGCCTCCCTGCGGACCTGGCATCCTTTCACTCCCTCCTCTCTACATTTTCCTCCTCTGTCTCTGCTGCTAAAGCCACTTTCTACCACGCTAAATTCCAAGCATCTGCCTCTAACCCTAGGAAGCTCTTTGCCACCTTCTCCTCCCTCCTGAATCCTCCTCCCCCTCCCCCCCTCCTCCCTCTCTGCAGATGACTTCGTCAACCATTTTGAAAAGAAGGTCGACGACATCCGATCCTCGTTTGCTAAGTCAAACGACACCGCTGGTTCTGCTCACACTGCCCTACCCTGTGCTCTGACCTCTTTCTCCCTCTCTCTCCAGATGAAATCTCGCGTCTTGTGGCGGCCGGCCGCCCAACAACCTGCCCGCTTGACCCTATCCCCTCCTCTCTTCTCCAGACCATTTCCGGAGACCTTCTCCCTTACCTCACCTCGCTCATCAACTCATCCCTGACCGCTGGCTACGTCCCTTCCGTCTTCAAGAGAGCGAGAGTTGCACCCCTTCTGAAAAAACCTACACTCGATCCCTCCGATGTCAACAATTACAGACCAGTATCCCTTCTTTCTTTTCTCTCCAAAACTCTTGAACGTGCCGTCCTTGGCCAGCTCTCCTGCTATCTCTCTCTGAATGACCTTCTTGATCCAAATCAGTCAGGTTTCAAGACTAGTCATTCAACTGAGACTGCTCTCCTCTGT